>NC_031971.2:282096-354596 GCF_001858045.2 Oreochromis niloticus
TGAGACAGCTCAACTGCTAGAGTGAGAGGAGCGAAAAAATTAATCTTAAAATATTTTTTTAAACTGCTGCTGTGTCCGCAGCGTTTGCTGTACAGGTATGATTTTACCCTCAAAACGTAGCCATCGCTGTCCTCTTTCATCCAATGTGTTTACTATTGTACTAGGTGTTATGGTTCTTTCATAAATGTCACCAAAGCACAGCCTCCTCCCTCCAACTCCTCCATAGACTCTAATGTTAAAATGGCTCAGAAGGTTCGTTTGAAATCAGAAGAGCATGGTGTTTTTACACTGTCACCACGTCCATATAATAAACTCCACAGGCATGAAACTGAGAATTAGGTAGACTGGACATTGCTGCTGCTCACGGTGAAAGAATTTTGTCAATACGACCTGTACTTTCATTTGGGAGCGATTTGTTTCGGCCTGACTTTTCTGTTCATTTTAAGCAGCAAAAGTGAGGTGCATGTCTGTGTGCGTGTGTATGGAGCCATTGGGTGCAGTCATATAGCAACCAGGCTCACACCTGCCTGCCTAACGAGCTCTGTCTCTCATTCTGCCAAGATCATCTTAAACACTTCTCTTTCAACTGCTGCTGTGTCCACAGTGTTCGCTCTACAGCCATCATTTTACCCTCAAAATGTCGCCATCCTTGTTCTCTTTCCAACACCGTGTCTTTCAAAGCTCAGAGATGTAAACCTTTAAAAGTCTGTGGATCCAAGTGGAGGGATCACATTTTAGTCATTCAGTGATTCAAAGAATATGAACTTTTAATATTCATTCAGATGTTTCTGACTCTAAATTTTCTGTTCTCATTTCTTAGGTTTTCCAATTTTAATTTAAAACTTTTCAGCTATTTTCCAGCTTATTCTGTGTGAACATCAGCTTTCAAAAGTTCTGCACTTTTGTTTTCAGGTTAAAAACTCTGTATTTTCAGGCTCATTCAACATTTTTATTTTTAACTTATAATTCAGCAATTAATTCATTTCAGTGCATACATTCAGATTCAAGCATTCACACTGCAGTTTCTTCAGAAAATGCACTTTCTAGTTATTATTAGTGTGAATGCTTGTAAAAGCATTCACAGTATAGTTGTTGTAATCTTTGTTATTATGTCATATTCCGTACGTTTTTTGGCATCTAACTCCTTCAAAACCGTTCAACTTAGAAAAACCATTCAAACACCGTTAGATTCCTTCTTTTGGACATGACTGCTTGTATTTTTCTCATTTATAACATTTATATTTTAATTTTATTCAACTTTTTCAACAAAAATTTCCCATGTATTTCAATGGGGAGACCCTTCAAATCCTCATTCAACTTACTCATTTTTAAACTCCTACTACTTCCACATACGTTGACATAGAGCCACCATTCAAACTTTAAAACGAAGACAAGACATTCAACTATTCAACTTGTATTTATCTTTTCAATATCTATTATACTTTTTCTTCAGTTCCAGTTTAAGTTTCATGATGATTTTTCAGCCGTTTCAGAGTTTATAATGGGTGTGTATGGGACGGAATGTTGGGGCTAGAGTGAGACAGCTCAACTGCCAGAGTGAGAGGAGCGAAAAAATTAATCTTAAAATATTTTTTAAACTGCTGCTGTGTCCGCAGCGTTTGCTCTACAGGTTGATTTTACCTCAAAACGTAGCCATCGCTGTCCTCTTCATCCAATGTGTTTACTATGTACTAGGTGTTATGGTTCTTTCATAAATGTCACCAATGCACAGCCTCCTCCCTCCAACTCCTCCATAGACTCTAATGTTAAAATGGCTCAGAAGGTTCGTTTGAAAATCAGAAGAGCATGGTGTTTTTACACTGTCACCACGTCCATATAATAAACTCCACAGGCATGAAAACTGAGAATTAGGTAGACTGGACATTGCTGCCGCTCACGGTGAAAGAATTTCGTCAATAGGACCTGTACTTTTCATTTGGAGCGATTTGTTTCGGCCTGACTTTTCTGTTCATTTTAAGCAGCAAAGTGAGGTGCATGTCTGTGTGCGTGTGTACTGAGCCATTGGGTGCAGTTACTATAGCAACCAGGCTCACACCTGCCTGCCTAACGAGCTCTGTCTCTCACTGTGCCAAGATTCATCTTAAACATTTCTCTTTCAACTGCTGCTGTGTCCACAGTGTTTGCTCTACAGCCATCATTTTACCCTCAAAACGAAGCCATCGTTTTTCCCTTTCCAACAGCATGTCTTTCAAAGCTCAGAGATGTAAAGTTTTTAAACTGTTTGGATCTAAGTGGAGGGATCACATTTTAGTCATCCAGTGATTCAAAGAATTTGAACTTTTAATATTCATTCAGACGTTTTCTGACTCTAAATTTTCTTGTCTCATTACTCATCTTTTTCTAATTTACATTTATAACATTTTCAGCTCTTTTCCAACTTCTTCTGTGTGGATGTTAGCTTTTAGCAGTTCAGCACTTTTGTTTTCAGGTGAAAATTTCTGTATTTTTCATCTCATTCAACATTTTTAACTTAAAATTCAGCAATTAATTCTTTTCAATGCATATATTCAGATTCAAGCATTCACACTGCAGTTTCTTCAGAAAATGCACTTTCTAGTTATTAGTGTGAATGCTTGTAAAAGCATTCACAGTATAGTTGTTGTAATCTTTATTATTATTATTATTATATATTCCGTACGTTTTTTGGCATCTAATTCCTTCAAAACCGCTCAACTTAGAAAAACCATTCAAACACCATTAGATTCCTCTTCTTTTGGACATGACTGCTTCTATTTTTCTCATTTATAACATTTATATTTTTAAAATTATTCAACTTTTTCAACAAAATTTCCCATGTATTTCAATGGGAAGACCCTTCAAAATCTCCTTCAACTTACTCATTTTTAAACTCGTATTACTTCCATATACGTTGACATAGAGCCACCATTCAAACTTTAAAACGAAGACAAGACATTCAACTATTCAACTTGTATTTATCTTTTCAATATCTATTATACTTTTCTTCAGTTCCAGTTTAAGTTTCATGATGTTTTTCAGCCGTTTCAGAGTTTATAATGGGTGTGTATGGGACGGAATGTTGGGGCTAGAGTGAGACAGCTGATCTGCTAGAGTGGAGGAGCAAAAATTAATCTTAAATATTTTTTAAAACTGCTGCTGTGTCCACGGTGTTTGGTCTACAGGTCTGATTTTACCCTCAAAACGTAGCCATCGCTGTCCTCTTTCATCCAATGTGTTTACTATGTACTAGGTGTTATGGTTCTTTCATAAATGTCACCAATGCACAGCCTCCTCCCTCCAACTCCTCCATAGACTCTAATGTTAAAATGGCTCAGAAGGTTCGTTTGAAAACCAGAAGTACAGGCTGTCTTTACACTGTCACCACGTCCATATAATAAACTCCACAGGCATGAAAACTGAGAATTAGGTAGACTGGACATTGCTGTCGCTCACGGTGAAAGAATTTTGTCAATAGGACCTGTACTTTTCATTTGGGAGCGATTTGTTTCGACCTGACTTTTCTGTTCATTTTAAGCAGCAAAAGTGAGGTGCATGTCTGTGTGCGTGTGTACTGAGCCATTGGGTGCAGTTACTATAGCAACCAGGCTCACACCTGCCTGCCTAATGAGCTCTGTCTCTCACTGTGCCAAGATTCATCTTAAACACTTCTCTTTCAACTGCTGCTGTGTCCACAGTGTTTGGTCTACAGCCATCATTTTACCCTCAAAACGAAGCCATCGTTCTTCTCTTTCCAACAGCATGTCTTTCAAAGCTCAGAGATGTAAACCTTTAAAAGTGTGTGGTTCCAAGTGGAGGGATTCACTTTAGTCATTCAGTGATTCAAAGAATATGAACTTTTAATATTCATTCAGATGTTTTCTGACTCTAAATTTTCTTTTCTCATTACTTAGGTTTTTCTAATTTACATTTAAAACATTTTCAGACATTTTCCAACTTCTTCTCTGTGCTTGTCAGCTTTTAGCAGTTCAGCACTTTTGTTTTCAGGTTCAAATTTCTGTATTTTTCATCTCATTCAACATTTTTAACTTAAAATTCAGCAATTAATTCTTTTCAGTGCATACATTCAGATTCAAGCATTCACACTGCAGTTTCTTCAGAAAATGCACTTTCTAGTTATTATTATTATTATTATTATATATTCCGTACGTTTTTTGGCATCTAATTCCTTCAAAACCGCTCAACTTAGAAAAACCATTCAAACACTATTAGATTCCTCTTCTTTTGGACATGACTGCTTCTATTTTTCTCATTTATAACATTTATATTTTTAAAATTATTCAACTTTTTTCAACAAAAATTTCCCATGTATTTCAATGGGAAGACCCTTCAAAATCTCCTTCAACTTACTCATTTTTAAACTCTTATTACTTCCATATACGTTGACATAGAGCCACCATTCAAACTTTAAAATGAAGACAAGACATTCAACTATTCAACTTGTATTCATCTTTTCAATATCTATTATACTTTTTCTTCAGTTCCAGTTTAAGTTTCATGATGTTTTTTCACCCGTTTCAGAGTTTATAATGGGTGTGTATGGGACGGAATGTTGGGGCTAGAGTGAGACAGCTCAACTGCTAGAGTGAGAGGAGCGAAAAAATTAATCTTAAAATATTTTTTAAAACTGCTGCTGTGTCCGCAGCGTTTGGTCTACAGGTCTGATTTTACCCTCAAAACGTAGCCATCGCTGTCCTCTTTCATCCAATGTGTTTACTATTGTACTAGGTGTTATGGTTCTTTCATAAATGTCACCAAAGCACAGCCTCCTCCCTCCAACTCCTCCATAGACTCTAATGTTAAAATGGCTCAGTAGGTTCGTTTGAAAATCAGAAGAGCATGGTGTTTTTACACTGTCACTACGTCCATATAATAAACTCCACAGGCATGAAAACTGAGAATTAGGTAGACTGGACATTGCTGCCGCTCACGGTGAAAGAATTTCGTCAATAGGACCTGTACTTTTCATTTGGGAACGATTTGTTTCGACCTGACTTTTCTGTTCATTTTAAGCAGCAAAAGTGAGGTGCATGTCTGTGTGCGTGTGTACTGAGCCATTGGGTGCAGTCACTATAGCAACCAGGCTCACACCTGCCTGCCTAACGAGCTCTGTCTCTCACTGTGCCAAGATTCATCTTAAACACTTCTCTTTCAACTGCTGCTGTGTCCACAGTGTTTGCTCTACAGCCATCATTTTACCCTCAAAACGTCGCCATCGTTCTTCTCTTTCCAACAGCGTGTCTTTCAGAGCTCAGAGATGTAAACCTTGTAAACTGTGTGGATCCAAGTGGAGGGATCACATTTTAGTCATTCAGTGATTCAAAGAATATGAACTTTTAATATTCATTCAGATGTTTTCTGACTCTAAATTTTCTTTTCCCATTTCTTAGGTTTTTCTAATTTACAATTAAAACATTTTCAACTATTTTCCAACTTCTTCTCTGTGCTTGTCAGCTTTTAGCAGTTCAGCACTTTTGTTTTCATGTGCAAATTTCTGTATTTTTCATCTCATTCAACATTTTTAACTTAAAATTCAGCAATTAATTCATTTCAGTGCATACATTCAGATTCAAGCATTCACACTGCAGTTTCTTCAGAAAATGCACTTTCTAGTTATTATTATATATTCCGTACGTTTTTTGGCATCTAATTCCTTCAAAACCGTTCAACTTAGAAAAACCATTCAAACACCGTTAGATTCCTCTTCTTTTGGACATGACTGCTTCTATTTTTCTCATTTTTAACATTTATATTTTTAATTTTATTCACTTTTTCAACAAAATTTCCCATGTATTTCAATGGGGAGACCCTTCAAATCCTCCTTCAACTTACTCATTTTTAAACTCCTACTACTTCCACGTACGTTGACATAGAGCTTCCATTCAAACTTTAAAATGAAGACAAGACATTCAACTATTCAACTTGTATTTATCTTTTCAATATCTATTATACTTTTTCTTCAGTTCCAGTTTAAGTTTCATGATGATTTTTCAGCCGTTTCAGAGTTTATAATGGGTGTGTATGGGACGGAATGTTGGGGCTAGAGTGAGACAGCTCAACTGCTAGAGTGAGAGGAGCAAAAAAATTAATCTTAAAATATTTTTTAAAACTGCTGCTGTGTCCGCGGCATTTGCTCTACAGGTATGATTTTACCCTCAAAACGTCGCCATCGCTGTCCTCTTTCATCCAATGTGTTTACTATTGTACTAGGTGTTATGGTTCTTTCATAAATGTCACCAAAGCACAGCCTCCTCCCTCCAACTCTTCCATAGACTCTAATGTTAAAATGGCTCAGATGGTTCGTTTGAAAATCAGAAGTACAGGCTGTCTTTACACTGTCACCACGTCCATATATTAAACTCTACAGGCATGAAAACTGAGAATTCAGTAGACTAGACATTGCTGTCGCTCACGGTGAAAGAATTTTGTCAATACGACCTATACTTTTCATTTGGGAAGGATTTGTTTGGGCCTGACTTTTCTGTTCATTTTAAGCAGCAAAAGTGAGGTGCATGTCTGTGAGCGTGTGTATGGAGCCATTGGGTGCAGTCACTATAGCAACCAGGCTCACACCTGCCTGCCTAACGAGCTCTGTCTCTCACTGTGCCAAGATTCATCTTAAACACTTCTCTTTCAACTGCTGCTGTGTCCACAGTGTTTGCTCTACAGCCATCATTTTACCCTCAAAACGTAGCCACCGTTGTTCTCTTTCCAACACCGTGTCTTTCAAAGCTCAGAGATGTAAACCTTTAAAACTGTGTGGATCCAAGTGGAGGGATCACATTTTAGTCATTCAGTGATTCAAAGAATATGAACTTTTAATATTCATTCAGATGTTTTCTGACTCTAAATTGTGTTTTCTCATTTCTTAGGTTTTTCTAATTTACAATTCAAACATTTTCAGCTATTTTCCAACTTCTTCTGTGTGAACATCAGCTTTCAAAAGTTCTGCACTTTAGTTTTCAGGTTGAAAACTCTGTATTTTCCAGCTCATTCATCATTTTTAACTTAAATTCAGCAATTAATTCATTTCAGTGCATATATTCAGATTCAAGCATTCACACTGCAGTTTCTTCAGAAAATGCACTTTCTAGTTATTTTTCACTATCTATTCCGTACATTTTTTGGACGCTAACTCCTTCAAAACCGTTCAACTTAGAAAAACCATTCAAACACCATTAGATTCCTCTTCTTTTGGACATGACTGCTTCTATTTTTCTCATTTATAACATTTATATTTTTTAAATTATTCAACTTTTTTCAACAAAAATTTCCCATGTATTTCAATGGGGAGACCTTTCAAATCCTCATTCAACTTACTCCTCTTTAAACTGTATCTACTTCCACATACATTGACGTAGAGCCACCATTCAAACTTTAAAACGAAGACAAGACATTCAACTATTCAACTTGTATTTATCTTTTCAATATCTATTATACTTTTTCTTCAGTTCCAGTTTAAGTTTCATGATGATTTTTCAGCCGTTTCAGAGTTTATAATGGGTGTGTATGGGACGGAATGTTGGGGCTAGAGTGAGACAGCTCAACTGCTAGAGTGAGAGGAGCAAAAAAATTAATCTTAAAATCTTTTTTAAAACTGCTGCTGTGTCCGCGGCGTTTGCTCTACAGGTATGATTTTACCCTCAAAACGTAGCCATTGCTGTCCTCTTTCATCCAATGTGTTTACTATTGTACTAGGTGTTATGGTTCTTTCATAAATGTCACCAATGCACAGCCTCCTCCCTCCAACTCTTCCATAGACTCTAATGTTAAAATGGCTCAGAAGGTTCGTTTGAAAATCAGAAGAGCATGGTGTCTTTACACTGTCACCACGTCCATATAATAAACTCCACAGGCATGAAAACTGAGAATTAGGTAGACTGGACATTGCTGCTGCTCACGGTGAAAGAATTTTGTCAATACGACCTGTACTTTTCATTTGGGAGCGATTTGTTTCGGCCTGACTTTTCTGTTCATTTTAAGCAGCAAAAGTGAGGTGCATGTCTGTGTGCGTGTGTATGGAGCCATTGGGTGCAGTCACTATAGCAACCAGGCTCACACCTGCCTGCCTAACGAGCTCTCTCTCACTCTGCCAAGATTCATCTTAAACACTTCTCTTTCAACTGCTGCTGTGTCCACAGTGTTTGCTCTACAGCCATCATTTTACCCTCAAAACGTCGCCATCATTCTTCTCTTTCCAACACCGTGTCTTTCAAAGCTCAGAGATGTAAACCTTTAAAACTGAGTGGATCCAAGTGGAGGGATCACATTTTAGTCATTGAGTGATTCAAAGAATATGAACTTTTAATATTCATTCAGATGTTTTCTGACTCTAAATTTTCTTTTCTCATTTCTTATGTTTTTCTAATTTACAGTTAAAACATTTTCAGCTCTTTTCCAACTTCTTCTCTGTGGTTGTCAGCTTTTAGCCGTTCAGCACTTTTGTTTTCAGGTGCAGATTTCTGTATTTTTCATCTCATTTAACATTTTTAACTTAAAATTCAGTAATTAATTCATTTCAGTGCATACATTCAGATTCAAGCATTCACACTGCAGTTTCTTCAGAAAATGTACTTTCTAGTTTATTATGTATTCCGTTCGTTTTTTGTACTGCTACTCCTTCAAAACCGTTCAACTTAGAAAAACCATTCAAACACCGTTAGATTCCTCTTCTTTTGGACATGACTGCTTCTATTTTTCTCATTTTTAACATTTATATTTTTAATTTTATTCAACTTTTTTCAACAAAAATTTCCCATGTATTTCAATGGGGAGACCCTTCAAATCCTCATTCAACTTACTCATTTTTAAACTCCTACTACTTCCACGTACGTTGACATAGAGCTTCCATTCAAACTTTAAAATGAAGACAAGACATTCAACTATTCAACTTGTATTTATCTTTTCAATATCTATTATACTTTTTCTTCAGTTCCAGTTTAAGTTTCATGATGTTTTTTCAGCCGTTTCAGAGTTTATAATGGGTGTGTATGGGACGGAATGTTGGGGCTAGAGTGAGACAGCTCAACTGCTAGAGTGAGAGGAGCAAAAAAATTAATCTGAAAATCTTTTTTAAAACTGCTGCTGTGTCCGCAGCGTTTGCTCTACAGGTATGATTTTACCCTCAAAACGTCGCCATCGCTGTCCTCTTTCATCCAATGTGTTTACTATTGTGCTAGGTGTTATGGTTCTTTCATAAATGTCACCAAAGCACAGCCTCCTCCCTCCAACTCTTCCATAGACTCTAATGTTAAAATGGCTCAGAAGGTTCGTTTGAAAATCAGAAGTACAGGCTGTCTTTACACTGTCACCACGTCCATATATTAAACTCTACAGGCATGAAAACTGAGAATTCAGTAGACTAGACATTGCTGTCGCTCACGGTGAAAGAATTTTGTCAATACGACCTGTACTTTTCATTTGGGAAGGATTTGTTTCGGCCTGACTTTTCTGTTCATTTTAAGCAGCAAAAGTGAGGTGCATGTCTGTGAGCGTGTGTATGGAGCCATTGGGTGCAGTCACTATAGCAACCAGGCTCACACCTGCCTGCCTAACGAGCTCTGTCTCTCACTGTGCCAAGATTCATCTTAAACACTTCTCTTTCAACTGCTGCTGTGTCCACAGTGTTTGCTCTACAGCCATCATTTTACCCTCAAAACGTAGCCACCGTTGTTCTCTTTCCAACACCGTGTCTTTCAAAGCTCAGAGATGTAAACCTTTAAAACTGTGTGGATCCAAGTGGAGGGATCACATTTTAGTCATTCAGTGATTCAAAGAATATGAACTTTTAATATTCATTCAGATGTTTTCTGACTCTAAATAATCTTTTCTCATTTCTTAGGTTTTTCTAATTTACAATTAAAACATTTTCAGCTCTTTTCCAACTTCTTGTCTGTGGATGTCAGCTTTTAGCAGTTCAGCACTTTTGTTTTCAGGTGAAAATTTCTGTATTTTTCATCTCATTCAAAATTTTTAACTTAAATTCAGCAATTAATTCATTTCAGTGCATACATTCAGATTCAAGCATTCACACTGCAGTTTCTTCAGAAAATGCACTTTCTAGTTATTATTATTATTATAACTTTCTTCTCTCAAGACATGCACTTCATCGCTTACCAGACTTGGTGACAAATATGCTCATTTGATACTAGTATTAAGGGTATCAGGTAAACTAAAACTAGACGTGGAACATTTTGTCACTCACTGCAAGTAATTTGTGACAACTTAGTAAATATGTCCCTTAGGCCTCTAAAGACCTCATGAAAATTTCGAGACAAGGAATAAAAATGCTTTCAATTGTGACTTTAATTGTGTAATTTACAAATAGTGCAAAATGCAGACAAAAAAGAGAAAGTAAATTAAAGAAGACATTTTACTGAATATAATTAAGATGAATTATCATTGACTGTTCACACCCTCCTGCTGATCCATGTAGCTGTCTGGAGGGTGCAGCAGATTGAAGCGCAGCAGCTGCAGATCCACAACTGGCCGTTGCTCCTTTACATGGCCCCAGCACTCTCTGGGGCCCCAGGCAGGTGGAGATGGGGGAGGCGGGTCAGAGTCAGCGGGATTGGAGTAGTTTTCCTCAGGCTGGTGGTTGTTGTTGGGGTCAGAAGGGGATAAGCTGCTGTTGCTGTGGCAGCGAACTAGGAATTTTCCCCAGTGGTGACGATGGTAGAGCATGCCGGCCACCACCAGCAGCGCCAGAATTAGTGAGCTGAGCAGGAAGAAAAGGACGTATACACCTTTAGTTTCAGTGGACAGGTTTGAGCTGCAACCTGAAGGGAAAATGAGAAACAACCCCCCCCCCCCAAAAAAAAAACAAAACAAAAAAAACAGAAGAAGGTCAGCAGCTGAATTAAAGCAGAATATCTGCAAGTCTAACTAAGCTTACTGATTTGGGTCAAGCATACCTGCAGCCTTCATGTCCACACAGATCGTTCCTCCTGATCCCAGGCGGGACTCATCCTGAAAGCCTGCCCGGCAATGGCATGAGTAGGAGCCAAACTGGTTCACACAGTCTGCATTGATGTCACATTGAACAAGCTGGGTCCCACACTCATTAACATCTGAAACAGACATGGACAGAACTTTTAGCTGATAATGTGTTTAGTTAGTATTATATGCATTTTAAAAAAAACTATGTAAAAACAATGTAGTGTAATCAAATGTATATTTATCAGTAATCACTGTTTTTGATTCCTTCCCATTTACAGATTGTTACGATATAAATATATATCCTTAATGCTTATTTTCTGTTTATATTGTTTTATAGAGCCCAGTGTAGGAAAACGCCCTTGTGAGTTAGAATGTAGGCCACTCTGAGTCCAGTCTTTCTCTGTCACCAAAAGAATTCAAAAGAACAGAATTTAATAAGATTTGTCCAGAGTAACATTACCAAGCAATTTAGGACACTTCCATACCTGCAGTTGACACAGACATGATAATTGCCTTTCTTAGATTCCCTTTGAAGTTGATACCAGTGGCAATGAGCCCCTGGAGAGCTGAGTGGATGGCCCTGTGGACATGCATGCCTCTAGGTCCCTGTCTAACTTGCAGCCAGAGGATGTACAGCACTCCTGCATGCAACCTGTGCACAAAACCTGTAATTATGTACCATAACATTTACCTTAACAGTAAAGCAGCTTTATGGTCCATAGATCCCGCTTCATTGTGTAGTCTAAAGCAGTCAAACTGCACAATGACATAAGTACAGGTGTTGCAGAGTGAGGTTTAATGTAATAAACCAGTCCACAGTTCTCAAGTGGAGTTTCCAGGATTTGTTTTTAGTATGGCAGCACAAGAGGAAAAAGAAAGAGAGGTGGGGAAAAGGTCTGGCCCGGCCCTATATGCTGGATGCAAAGTAAAAGGCACCCTTTTTTTCCAAGTTGGACATGGAGTCCCAGAGTGACTGTCAAAATGTCCAAAATGTGAAGCAAATGAAAATTCCGACAACCACAGCAGAAGAAAGGGTATCAGACAATGAAACAGCGATAACAGACACTGACCAAAATTAACACAGATAAGAACAATCACGGCAAGACAGTGACAGGAACTAAAAGTTACACAGAGCACTAAAGAAAACAGAATTGAAAACCGGAGGACAAAAGCATAAAGAGAAAGACAAGACAGAAGGAGGACCAAAATAAGGAAACTGATCAAATTAAACGCATAAGAATATCAAAATTGGAGCCAAGGTTTAATACAGAAAAGAATTTCTAAACTAACACTAGAACAATAAGGCAATCTAAACAGGTACCCAGAACTCCAAAGAAACTAAACAGGGACTTAAATAATACAATTTAAAACTTCAAACACTACAATAAAAGTGAACAATGCAATAAAACCTAAACAGAAACCTGAAATTCAGCAACTTCACAATCAACACAAAAACCTAAGACCACGACAGATGAGAAATAAAAAGACAAATAGTGTGGAAAACACCGAGTATGATTTTCAGGCTCATATGCGGTGGTACTTTTCACAGACTTTCCTTGCAGATGGTATTCAGCAGCATTGCACAAGAGCATAAAAATTGTAAAACAATTGACACAAAACAAAGTGGCAAAAATATAGTGAACTAGAACAAATATCTCAAGTGTACAGGTGTTCAAATTCATCTTCAGTAAGTACTGGAGTAAATGTAAGTTACATTTTACCACTGATCCCATCTATACTCTCATCCAGTGGTGGTCGGTTTTGCAAGATCAGACCAATGGTATTTGTGGTTCAGTGTGGAGTTGCAGTCATTTTCTGAATAGGTTCACTCAAAAAAGACAGTGTCATTCAAATGTTTTTAAATGTATTCAAAGACAAACTTATACTTCAGCATTAATGGAAAGACTTGTGAGGATGTTTTCTACAAACCTTTTTATTCTTTTGGAAGACACTGACAGTTGTTCATGCAGAGCCTCCAGCTGTTTGCTGATCTACAGAAACAAAAGCCATGTACAAAGTTTAGTCTGGGCCTTCACCATTTCTTAATGCGTCAGTGATGCTTTGTTTTTAATATTTATTACCAAAAAAAAAAAAAAAAAAAAAAAAACCACCCATGCACATGCTACATATACATATAACACCTTTAATGTCATGTCTCAAACACACACACAGAGACAGACACACACACACACCCCATACCAAAGCTTTAACTGAAAGCAGCAGTGATCTGGCCAGGTTGTCCCAAGACTCCACCAAATCCTGACTAAAGTTGATCTCTATAGCCACTTCAAACAGGTGATCTGTCAGAGAGATTTCAGAGGACCAAAACAAAGTCTTTATAATAACAGTTTCACTGGTAGCTCAGATAAAATAAATGAAATTTGATCTCCAGATTAGACATACAGGCATACACAAAGTTTGTACACACATCTTCTCATTAAATGTTTTTTCTTTAATTTTACTACTTCCTACACTGTAGACATCAAATATATGAAGCAAGATATATGCATCAAAGAAAAAAACAACTCTAAATATGCTTTATATTTTAGATTCCTGAAAGTAACCACAGCCAGAACTGCAATCCCTTATCCTTCTCTCAATGACCTTCATGATGTAGTCACCTGTCAGGGTTCATTTGTACATGGTGGTCCAACTAAATGCAGACCGGATGAGATGGCAGGATGCTGTGGTAACCAGCATGGTTACCACAGCATCCTTCTTAATGGAGTTGGGTTGATCAGTTGTGTTCTGCAGAAGTCAGCTTGGTACAAAGCTGACAGCCCTATTTGACAACTATTAGAAATTATATTATGCCAAGAACCAATCAGCTAAGTAAAGAGAAATGACAGTCCATCATGACTTTAAGAACTGAAGGTCAGTCAGTCAGTCAGGAAAATTGCTAAAACTTTGACTGTGTTGCCAAGTGGAGTTTCAAAAACCGTCAAGCACTATGATGAAACTGGCTCACATGAGGATGCCCCAGGAAAGAAAGACCAAGAGTCACCTCTGCTGCTGAGGATAAATTCATCCGAGTCACCAACCTCAGAAATCTGAAGTTAACAGCGACTCAGATTAAGCCCAGATAAATGCCACACAGAGTTCCAGTAGCAGACACATCTCTACACACATCAAATGTTCAGAGAAGACTGTGCAAGTCAGGCCTTTATGGTCAAATAGCTGCTAAGAAACCATAACTAAGGAAAACCAACAAGCAGAAGAGCATTGTTTGGGCCAAGAAACACAAGTAGTGAACATTGTTGGGCATTTATTCAAAATTAAAGGCACACAGAACCAGCATAGTTACCACAGCATCCTGCCATCTCATCCGGTTTGCATTTAGTTGGACCACAATGTATTTTTCAACAGGACAATGACCCCAAACACACCTCCGGGATGTTTAACACTAGGTTTACTAAACCTGCGCAAATTTGCGTAATTTCCCTAAACCCAACACCCCCTAGAATTACTGGGTTTTTTATTTTCTGGTGCAAGTCCCGAGGTGTTAAGCACCCCTGCTGAGATTTTCACAGGTCATCAGCTCGTTTCTCCTCCAGCTTTTGTTGTGCAAACCACCCATTATCCTTGAGGCCTGGCATGTTTGCATTTGCTCACTCAGAGTTGCTCAGATCCAAGTCAGGCCAAACCTCTGTGTTACAACTTTCAGAAATGCCTGCCGTACCTATACAAAATATCCCACACATTGACTGACCTGCAAATATAAAAGACACACATTCACACCTTCCTTGACTCTCAGCACAGATCTTCCATTGTTCCATTGTCACTGTGTATGTGAGGGAGTGGCATTGCTTGACTACAGCACAGTGCTGTGCATAAAAGCAGACCGACCCAGGCGGGAGAATCATTTCTTGTTCGCATTTCTGAGAACGCACATCAGGATGGCCTGCCACGCAGGAAGAACCTCTCCGCGCAACAGGCTTTGGCCTTGCTTCAGGAAATGGACGAAGCAGATTTTGATGGAGGAGAGGTTTCAGTTGTCCAGCAGGCCACTGATACCTCCTCAGAAGAATCTGAAAAGGAGACGGAACAAGAACCCAACATGCCTCCACAGAAGAGGCCCCGTGGTACTGGGAAGCCCAGCCAGAGCCACACGGCAAAAGACGGCACTGTGTGGGCTGAGGAGGACATTGGAATGCCCAGTGCAGTAGCAAATCGTTCGTGCTTCACTTCACTGTCCATTCACACAGTATATTAGAACCAAGCCAGACAAATTTGGGATCAAGTTCTGGATGGCCACGGATTTGGACACCAAATATGTCTGCAGTGCATCTCCTTACTTGGGAAAGGACCCCAGTCGTCAGAAGGGAGAGAGGCTGGCAGAGAACGTGGTCATGAAACTGATGGAGGCGTTTTTGGATGATGGGAGAAATGTCACAACGGACAATTTCTTTACTTCACTGTTACTGTTGCACAGACTGCTGCGGCGCAAAACAACGTTACTGGGCACGGTGAATAAAGTCCGGCGTGAACTTCCTCAACTTGCAAAAGAAACTGCAAAGCGAGAGGCCTTCTCCACTTCAGTGCTTAGAAGTGGCAGTGTCTCCTTGACAATTTATGCAGGAGAGTGATGGAGTGCTGCGCCAGATGTCCTGGCCTCCACAGTCACCTGACCTAAACCCAGTCAAGATGGTTTGGGATGAGATTGAGCGCAGAGTGAAGGCAAAATGGCCAACAAGTGCTCAGCATCTCTGGGAACTCCTTCAAGACTGTTGGAAAACCAGCTCAGGTGGCGACCTCATGAAGCTCATCGAGAGAATGCCAAGAGTGTGCAAAGGATGGCCATTTTGAAGTATAAAGAATGTTATGAGTTATTTCATACTTTTCTCTACTACAAAATTACATGTGTGTTCATTCATAGTTTTGATGCCTTCAGTGAGAATTTACAATGTAAATAGTCATGAAAATAAAGAAAAACCATTAAATAAGAAGGTGTGTCCAAACTTTAGACTGGTAGTGTATATATGTATGTAGACACAGACACACACAGAGAGACTGTACAACAAGTGAAAGTAAGGAGGCTGAGGACTGGTGAATTCCAGAACCACTGTCCAAGCTGAGACAAACATCCATGAGTACAACCAATGGCCACAACCAATTGTGTACTTAGCGAATACCTCAGGCAGCAGAAAGAAAGAAGAAAGAAGAGGAGAAGGAGAAGAAGCATCATGGAAGGACAGGCCCCTGCATGGTATAGATAGAGGAAGTGGCTGATATCCAGAAATCCTACCAGAAGCAGGACAAAGCTGGAGTGAAAGACAGCACAGAGGCAGTAATCATGGCAGCACAGGAACAAGCCCTAAGAAGAAGAGAGGTGGGGGTCTACCACACTGGGCAAGACCCCAGACGCAGACTGAGTAAAGATGCCCCAGCACATAACAACAGGGTGCACCACAACCAAGTGGTATACAGGAACATCTGTGCCAGCCTGAAAGTCCCGAGGTCAAAATAGGAGAAGCCCTTAGGGTGGTCAAGAATGAGTGAGCCAAGGTCCTCAGGGACTTCCAGATATAAAAAAAGCTGGTGATGGCTAACCAACTGGGCATAGTAGTGGTGGACAAGCAGAGGAAGATGACCGTAGTTATAGATGCAGCGAAACCGAATGACAGCAACATCAGGAAGGAGGAACATGAAAGGTACCAAGGGCTCAAAGAAGAGCTTGAGAAGATGTGGAGGATGAAGGTAACAGTGGTCCCAGTGGTAATCAGTGCAGTGACTCCCAAGCCAAGTGATTGGCTCCAAAAGATCCAAGGAATAACATCAGAGAACTCTTTTCAGAAGAGCGCAGTCCTATAAATAGCAAAGATACTGCACAGGACCCTCAAGCTCCCAGGCCTCTGGTAGAGGACCCAAGCTTGAAGGATAGACCACCCGCAGGGAAGAGAAGGGAATGATTGTTGTTGTTTTGTGTGTTTTTTCAATGAATAAATCTATCTATAAAACATTTTTAAAAACCTGCTCATGACGAGCCTGTGTGTTCAGCATAAGGTACAATGGCAATTTAGCCAGATAAAAAGAGAACCCACACTTCAGAAAAAAAATAAGACATTCTTGTCCAATACTCACCACCAGGAAAATGTTGAATGTTTGAGTCGTTTTTCATGTTTGCTATGAGGGACAAAAAAAAAAAAAAAAAAAAAAAAAAAACACAGTAAAAAAAACAAAACGAACAAAACCAAACCCCTCTCTGACTTCCCACAAATGAACCAGTTGTGTAATTCAGTGCTGATCTGACTTGACATGATTCAACACCACTCGACCATATTGATTATCTGTGTGCTTTTGTTTGGCAAAAACACATTTCTTTATAGTACATCCAAAAGTATCGAGAGTGCATCACTTATTCCTCATTTTGACATATGCTTTCACATGCACTGTAATAATAATAAGACATTTTATTTATAGGCACCTTTAAGACACTCAAGGTCACCTTACAATAGCACAAGAGCAATAGCAACAATACAATATAATAAAACATGGCAAAATAAAATTTAGACATAAGACACAATTTTAATAGCTGTTTAACCTGAAAATGTTCATTGAAAATTTGGTTTCATGATCTCATTTCAAAGAACTAAACATATCTATATTAAGCAATATAATTACAGTTAGTCAATCCAAAAAACGAGCACGACAGATCCAGGTGTGTGTCTGTGTTCAAATGTACTCACAGTTCCATCTGTGGTCTGACAGTGGCTCCACCATGTTAGGCTGAGGATGAGTCTGATCAGTGTGCTGTATTTCTTGTCTGTCGGAGGGTGAGGGAAGCTGGACTGAGGTCTGATTGACCTCAGTTATGTTCTCCTTCACTGTCCAGCTCAGAGTTGTGGTCTCATCCTCTGCAACAGTAGATTCCTCCTCATTCATTTGTTTTGCTGTTGTAGTGTCAGTGGTAACTTCCAGTCGGGTGTGAGTGATACCTCTCCCTGATCTGAAGGTCCTTTGGGTGGACACTGATTCAGTCGGCATGGTTGTGTAGTTCCCAGACAAGGACGGAGGGTTGTTTTTATCCACCTGAAGAAGAACAGATGACGAAGAGTTTCACAATATTTTCTGGAATTTACAAGCAAAATAAAAAACAAAACGAGTACTGCAGATTTTTGCAAGATAAAAAACAGCAATCGCGTGACCTCAGTTGTATGAAATATGACATAAAATGTGACCTTTAAAAAAAAAATTTAGACAGTTAATTTATTAAAGAGAAAATCAAAACACAGTGCAGAAAAAGCCAAAATGATTAACACTGCAGAGGAACTGAAAGGTCGACTGAAAGAAGTTGCTAAACTTTTTTCTATATGTTTTTAAATCAGTGAGTGAAATCTTTAACATTAGACAGTAATTTTACTAGGGCTGTCAACGTTAACACTGATTAATCCGTCATCACAATTTACAAGATTACAATTTTTAAGGCAATTAACCCATCTGGAGCTCAGAAGGACTCAAAATCCCTGAAATGTCTCTATCAACGCATTTCGTGCAGTTTGTCCATTCTGCGCTCCAGATGGGTTAAAAATTTTAATCGCGTTAATCGTGATGACGTGTTAACATTGACACGTTGACCACTTTTTACCCATTCTTAAATTTAATAGTGAATATGCAGCTTTTGCCAGTGTTAGAAATATTGCCAGGCAGTGTAAGGCATCTGCAAAACTACAATTGAGACTAAGACTAACACTGTGTCCACTCACCCAAGTGTTTGTGTCTGCAGGCATCTTGGGCTCTGTGGGTAACTCAGTCATCATTGCTAATTGTTCCTCATCATAACCATACCCCATCTGTTCCCTCTTCGTACCTGGTCCAGATTCACTCAAGTCCATCAGCCCAGGAGATGTCTCTGACTCATTGCTTGTCTCTGTAAAGCCTTCCCCTGGGTTAAAAATGACTGGTGATCCAAATGCTTGGTAGCGACCATAAAAGCCCCTGTACAGGGGGTTGGGCCAGCCACCAATCAGTAGCACCACATACAGAATATTGGAGGAGGTGGTGTATTTGGCCTCTTGCCAGCACTTCTGTAAGACTTTGTGTCCCGCTAAATCACCAACTGGCTCGTCAATGTGGATTTGGTCCTGTTTGAGGTTACAGATGTCATCAGGGGTCAAATCCTCCAGGTAGAGATGAATCCTTTTACTCGGATCCACCTGGATTGTCCAGTTGCACCACAGGGGAGGATTGGAGCATAGGTAGTCCGGGGAGAAAAACTCACCACTGTCACTGTATAGCAACCGGTGACAACTCCGCAAGGCAAAGAAAGTGTTTTCAGCTCCAGAGTCATCTGTGAACGGAATAGAAAGACATGTCATTAAATGAACCGAAATGGTTTTATACATTATTATGTTAATAATGTATCAACCTAGTTGGCAGGTGCTGATTTCAGTACTGTATATAATATACATATAGTTATGCATTTTTCAAAATCAGGAAAATATACTATCATCATTCACTTTCAGGATGTTCAGTTTTACTTCATGTTAGTTCTTAATAATGTTTATTGTGTTTTTAAACATACTGAATGCCTCTCAACACTTCTTCCAGCTGACTGGTTCCAACTGATAAGACAAACTCTTACACATAGTGAATAAAAACAATCAAATATTAACCTGTATACGGAAAGGCTCTCCCATAAATCCATATGGGTGATGTCAAACTACCAATATAAGGTACAGTTTATTTAATGATAAATGGACTGATTCTTATATAGTGCTTTTCTACTCTCCCGGAGTACTCAAAGCGCTGTATACAACATGCCTCATTCACCCATTCACACCCACTTCTAAAGCACTTCTAAACACAAGTGCAAACTAATCTACATTCACACTCCGATGAATGCACTTTGTCAGCACAGGCTGAAACATTTAGACTTACAAAATAACATACAAACATGGAAAATCCCAAGTTAAACATTTGCAGACTCACCTGGAGGCTGCTCAGTATCTTCTTCATTCACCTAAGGACAGAAAGAAATACACAATTAAACTGTTAATACAAATCCAAAAGAGGTTATCAGTGAGGCACAATAACTTACCTGTGCATTACAGTCAAATGTCAACAAAAATATGAGCAGCACACACTTGAAGTTTATGATGGCTGTTTGTTTCATTTTCGTATGCAGTTAAATTACTGAAATTTGGGAAACAGCAAAGTCAATCTGATTCTCTCAGATTCAGTTCAACAGATATTTCCTTTCCTGTCTGTGCAGGTGAATTGCATCAGTTAGTTAATTAAGTTTCCTTTTACTGGTTAGTAATATCCATTTTATCCAGCAGAGGGCACTGTAATATTTATTATTGGGCTGGTGCTTTCTGCTTTAAAGACAAAACTGAAGACACTGCACCTATTTTATTCAGGGGTTTAGGTTTTATCTGTTACAGATGTTTGCTGTGTTTGAGTTTCATAAATTATTTATTTTAATTTTTTTCGGGCAAAAAAATTATTACCAAAAATCACATGTTATAATTTATGAGATTAGAACACTTTATTGTAGGACATTCAAATACAGATTAGTTTAAAATTTACCACAACAACACACAATAACAAGAGATAGCTTTCATTTATTGAGAGTGAGGAGTAGATGGGTGGGGGTGTAATGGCTAAAACAATGTCAACAAAACTTAATCCTTATTCAGCCAAGCCTGGAAAATTGTTGCATATGAGCCAAACTCACTTTACTATATGTATACACATATACAAATAAACAGGATAAAGAGTAGCATAGGACACTTCAAAATTGTTATGTAATCATACAAATAAGCAAGAAAAACAATTAAAATAACATTTCATAAATTTAATTATGGAAGTCTGTGAAAATATGTGTCGTGTTTCTGTCAGATAAACCCAAATTTGTCACAGCAACACCCAGTGTCTGATCACTTTAACTTTTATTTCATTTCTTTAACTTAGTCACGTCAGTTAAGGCTGAAAAGCAATGCTATGGCATTTAAAATGCAGTGATATTAAAAATAAGACTCCTACTTGTATTTTTCCTGGTGCTTCCATCTGTGTTTTCATGATGCTTTGAATTATAAGAGCCTTCAGATGTGTGAAAAAGTGAAAATGTGTAGTAAGAAGAAAATGTTAAAGTAAACATGTACATGATAATCGTGTTTTTTGCTTCTTTTTTTAGTGGCACGGCTGTAATATTGGAGTATTAGCAGTGACATTCAGACATTGTCTGATCTAATATTTCATCTACTAAATGTAGCGCCATTTGCAAATCTAGAAATGTAGGTCTAAATTTTATATACATTGTGCAAACATTCAGCCACAGTTTGATGCTCAAGCTCTGTTACCTTATTGAGTTACCTGCTTTTGTTCATTTTATTTGCAAGTGATGAAGATTGGGATTTGACCAAATAAAAGTGGGATGAAAACAGAAATAACAGCTGGGCTGTTTACCACAAATGACCTGAGGGGTGAACTACCAAGCAATATTAAAAAAATAGTGAGCTATGTTGAGCTTATAGTAAGAGTGTTCTGTGTTATGAAGGCGGCTTTCCTTTTGCCTGCATAAATCACCATGGTAACTTATACTTACCACATAACCTATACCAGGTTCCAGGTTAGGTTCTGAATTTCAGTTTAAATTTGGCGGGAAGCGTCACATGATCAATAATACTTTTATTTACAGAATGTTTTTTGTCTTAGATTCTCTGCTGAAGGTATCTGTATATCTGCAATCTGTTTAACCTCACTTTACTCACATCACTGAATGAAGCCCACTTGTAAAGTTACAGCAGTCCAAATGTTGTGTCATATGTACTTGGATTTGCATGTATTTAACTGCAAAAACTGTATAAAAGTTTGGTCTGTTAGCCAAGTCTCTTTAACATTGTTTCAATGCAGCTAATAAAACATGGATTAGAAAATTGAATTGTTGCATTCGTAGATGATTTATGGCCAATAATAATTTTCAATGAATAACATTTATTTCACTTTCATCTGACTACAAATTAAATTTCTTCTTTATAGGCTATAGAAGAGTGTCAGAGCTGAACACACTGAATAACATTTATTGATTAAATGTATCAAAAGTTTCAGAGTTCAAATACACAGCTGCTGTGTTAAAAATAAAGAGCAACACCAAGAACACACAGAGCAGCTAGAACAAGTCACCTGGATCAGCGACAAAACAGCACATTACTCTTGTATTTTATGTACAGCATATGTGTTGCATTTTACTGTTTATATTATATGCAGCATTTCTTTTCTGAATCTTTAGTGTTCTCTGTCAGTCATGTTGAAAGAGACATTTGACTCTCATCTGACCCATTTTTTGTGGAAGAAGAGTCAAATGACACATCAAATGTCTCCTTTTATGTTAATGTGCCCAGAGCCTGAAGCAGAAAGCCTGAGCTACCAAAGAAATTTGATACCCACCGTTGTGATATCCACGGATTTTAGGATCTGTCAAGACAGATAATGCAAAGAAAGCCTCACTATGTGGAACTTGCTTGATAATATACCCTCTGTGAAGCTAATTTGATATCTTTAATATCTTTGGATTTTGTTTTTTTTTTAGATTACATCTGATTTAACTTTGGTCGAGTGAGGTTAATGTATGCCCTTTATACTGTTGACATAAAATAATTTATTTTGCATAAATTTGCTGCATCTTGAGGAAGCATACAAAATTCAGAGACACTGGAACTCTTTAATGATTAAAAAAATGTTGGGGGCAAAGCTTCACAAAGAGTCATCTGTGAGTGGAATAGACAGACATGTCAATAAATGAACAGAAATGGTTTTATATATTACTACTAATGCAATTCACTTTTCAACCTAGTAGGCAGGTGCTGATTTCAGTGCTGTATATAATCAACATATAGTTATACATTTTTTAAAACCAGGAAAATGTACTAACATCATTCACTTTCAGGATGTTCATTTTTACTTCATGTTAGTTCTTAATAATGTTTATTGTGTTCTTAAACACACTGAATGCCTCTCAACATTTAAAAATGGATCAGATGAGAATCAAATGTCTTTTTCAACATGACTGACAGAGAACACTAAAGATTCAGAAAAAAAGATGCTGAATATAATATAAACAGTAAAATTCAACACATATGCTGTAAATGAAAAGTAGCAACCCTGTTGAACTTTGATTAGAAAAATATAGAATGGAAGGATTGAAAATGACTGACAAACTCAGTATTGCAAACAGCCATTAATAAAGCTTTCACTGGCAGTCCAGCTCGGGTTGGACAATGAAGGGCCAAATTGTTAACATCTCCTGTGGGGTTCGGCTGTGAACCAGCATCAAGTTCCTGTGGATACAAGGATTGTCTTTATACTTCTTTTCAATGTCAAATGTCTTGAAGCCATTGTGCTTCTCAGGAACAAGACCCAGCTTCTTGAGACACATCCCAGTATATACATCATCAATAGGAAACAGCACTACTTGCTGAGATACATTGTGTAGGCGTATCGCCAACTCCCCAGAGTACAGATATCCTCCACCACCAGCATAGGGCGGATAGTTACCCACAAACACACTCTCTGGGATAAAGTATTTAAGTTTCTTGTCTCTGTGCGGCCCAGCATTCATTATAACATCGCCTATGAACAAATCCTTGGACTCACCCTCTGGCAGGCCTTTCAGATAATCAACAATTCTTAAGGTGTTCACAAAGACGTCGTCATCGCCCTTAAGAACAAACCGAGCTTGAGGACAGTGTTTGGTAAACCACTCCAGAAAGAGGACCTCTTTCAGAGTTAGGTTTAAGAAGCTGTCTCTGTAGTCCCATTGAAGTATGTCTTTGTGAAGCTTTGCCTCATGACTCAGTAACTCCTGCAAGTCTGGGAAGTGGTCTGACAACAAGATGTTTCCTAGCAGGAACACTGTTACCACAGTCTGGTTGGCTAAGACTCCTGCTTGTCCCCAAGTTTCACGAATAGCCTGCCGCCTTTCAAAATGAGAGATCAAAGACTTGACAACCAGCAGTAGGAACGGTTTTTCACTACAAACATGGGGCTGATTTATTAACATAGGGTATGTCCTACAACGCATGTACAAAAGAAAGTCCTGGAATTGTTTTGGTAGGGAGTTGTGATCAAAGATTTGCCTGGGCACTCTGTAGTCTGGTTCACACGGGTCCAGAGGTCCAGTGTCATTGAGCCAATCTGGCAGTGTGCTGAGTGACATGCTGGAGAATACAGAGTTAAAGTTGGGGTTGTAAATGAAGTCCAAACGTTGCTGCTCCTTGTTCCAGAAGTTTTCATTCAGTATGTGTTTATGCCAAAACCTCTTGGATGGGATGTGAACTTTGTGATGGCCACTTCGCTCGTGTCCAAGGTTCCATGACACGCTTATCACGACACAGATGAAGATGTTAAGCATCATCATGTAGCAGAAAGCCTTTATTTTATGGCGACATAGAGCCATGCTGCCTCCCCTCTGCATCTAGACACGAGAAAAGATATTCTGTTTTTAAAAAGATAGAGAAAAAAACATCTGCAGTGTCATTGCATAACAGAAAAACTTACAACAAAGCCAGGATACAAAGGAGCACTTGGAAACATGGAGACTATTATGTTGACCCTTAAGCCGCTAACAGGAGTAAAACTGTACGAATCTGTGGCAGCAGGTCAGTGACAAGCTTAATTTCTCCTGGTTTTGTTTTAGAACTATGACTGGCCGCACAAAAAGCTCATTTTCATTCCTAATCCTCGAGGAATGGCCTCCGCTCATCTTGACTGACAGGAGTCACACATTTTCAATTCAGCAGTGCACATGACACCAATCTCTGTACTGCCTGCTCATAAATAAAATTTACATATGTACCACTTGATGTCACTGTTTCTCTGGTAGTAGTACACCTACAGTATATATTTGGTAAATTGTGTTTTTCAACTTTTACAAAGCTTATATACTGTTGTATATGTATTACTCATATAACTGATCTAACAGTCAATGTTTATGTTTATCTCAGTGCTTGAGTTTTTAATAAGAGACTCAAGTAGTAAACAAACCTGCACAGTCTGTTAAAGTTCAATTGAAGTCAAACCTGATTTACGGCTTACAGCTTATAAGGAGGTCGCGACCTGTCGGGTATGTTCATGTGTGAGTTTAATTATTCACAAAATGCTTCAAGTAAAATAAACTTATTTGACGAATATGGTGAACATCCAGACTGATATTATTAATTAGACTGATAATGATGTTATTACTTTAATACTGGTCAAAAAGAATAAATAAATTGCAAGCCATTGGAACAATTTCAAAGTAGCCCCTATCCTTTTTCCTGGTGTTTAGGCTTAAAATGCTTACAAAGGAATGTTTTGTAGCTGGTCCGGTCTATACAGATGAAACAACTCTTTATTCTTTCCTAATCATTCCTCCTCACTAATCGCTTGTAGAGGTATGGAGCATTGGGCCCCTGTTAACCTTTTTTTCTTCAGTCTTTCATTGTGCAATATTTAGTGCTGCAACAGTACCTATATATTTTTTCAAAATACAAGTTTCTTAACCAACAGGCAAAGAGCAAAATGAAAGCATTCCTCATTTCACTAATTATAGGCTGCAATCAATATGCTCCTATCTTCAGATCATTTTAATAAAATATATGAAAGGCTTTTATTTGAAAATAAACCTAACTTTAAACTGGACAGGATAAGAGACTCTTTAAAATTTGAATCATTTATTTTACTGTAATGCTGTTTATTTTGCTAAAATTTTACATTTAAAAGTATAAGTCACACATCTGTGTTATTTTTAACAAAGCTTGTGGAAATATTTAAATCGGCTCCCTTTAGTGGAACATCTGCCTCCATTTCACCCTATTCATAGCATCCTGCTCTGCCGCACCAGTCCTCTGCATGTCCTCTTTCAGTACATCCATGAATGCTCTCTGTGGTCTCTCTCCTTTTCTCTTGCCTGGCAGCTCCATGTTTAACTTCCTTTATCCAATATATCCACTATCACACCACTGTACGTGTCAAACTTGCCTCTCTAACTTTGTCTCAAGTACCTGGCCTGAGCTGTCCCTCTGATATATTAATTTCTAATATTGTCCTGATCTATGGATGGCTGACCCTCATCTATCTTCACTTGCTCTACTCCTTACAACTTCCCTGTCAGACCTGTTTCCATTTCATTCAGGTACATGTATTCTATCTTGCTTCTAGTGGCTTCTTTTTTCCACCTCAACCTCTCCAAGCTTACCTCTGACAGCTCTCTACTCTCACTACAGATCGCAGTGTAAACATCAAAGTCTACGGAGACTCGTGTCTGCCCTCATCTGGTACAAAAATTATAGCTTGGCAGCATCAGATGGAAGTCTGTAGATGGCTTTAGGACGTCTAGTCTGTCCATCACCATAGCAAACAAAAGGGGAAACCATACTGCTGCTCGCTGATCATCAACTCTCTCTTTAACTTAACTTTAGCAACCCCTTCCTTTAGTTTCATGGTTTGGCTCTGAAGTTGCTACAGCTCTGCACATCACCCTCTCTTATTTTCTTGATTCACGAGCTCCTCAAATTCAATTCAATTCAATTTATTTATTTATTATTTATATAGTGCCAAATCACAACAACAGTCGCCTCAAGGCGCTTTATATTGTACAGTAGATTCTACAATAATCATATGACCCCCTATGAGCAAGCACTTTGGTGACAGTGGGAAGGAAAAACTCCCTTTTAACAGAAAGAAACCTCCTGCAGAACCAGGCTCAGGGAGGGGCGGCCATCTGCTGTGACCGGTTGGGGTGAATTACTCCTTCCATCTTCTCAGTACACTTGCTTTACTTGTTAGCACATTTCTATTCCTGTCCTTAATCACCCTAACCTGTCTTGGTACATTCTCATTCATACAGGCGAGGAAGTCCATCATCATGAAACGAGTGATGAAACACTTCTCCCACTGAAAACGCTACGTCCAGATGAACAGAATCAACTTTTTGGAACACCCCCAACCTGTTGCAGATCCTTTCCAGCCTGATCTTGCTGTCTAAAAAATCAATACTAGTCCTTTTTCTCCTACATTAGTATTCAGTCTCACATAGAACTCAGTATGAGCCTTCTCATTTGCCTTTGCCACCTCTTCCTTTGCTGTGTTCCAAGCCTCCCAATAACCTTTCCACTTACATAATTTTCCTGAGGATCCCACTATTTTGTTGCTAAACTCTTCCTTTAAATACTTCCCTGTACTTCATTCCACCACCAAGTCTGTTCTTGCTCTTTCCTCTGTCCAAAGGATAAATACCTTCTTATAGCTGCTAATTCAGCTGTACTTTCCCAGTCATCAGGTAACTTTTCCCTACCACCCAGAGCCTGTTTCAAGTCTTCCCTGAACGCAATATTCTTCTTTCTTCAACTTCCACCCCTTAATCCTTATAGCTGCCTTAATTTCAGACTACCATCTGACCCTGCCAAGCTACATTTTTCCCTGACACCACCTTGCCGTCTCCTGTTTTTGTCTTAAAAGTAATTAAACGCAATTATCTTAATTAGAACTTATGATGTGTTGAGAATGACCATAATGTGCAATTTTTTAAACACATCTGTCCACCTGTGTTTTATAGGATCACTGCAATAGCTCGAAAAAACAAAAATACAAAAACCAAAAGAAAACAAAAAGAAAAGTTCACGCCACTTTTACTTTAATTCCTACTTTTAGACCGCAGACACTCACTTAAAGAGCGCACAACTGTCCTCTCATGTCGCATAAGACTGAAAATTTCTGGCAGCTATTTAAATTAGTAACACACATACCTTTCAGATTCGCTCCATCTATAGCTCTGATCATCAGGCTGCTACTTCGACACCTGCACCTTCCTCATCCTGTGGAGGGAACGCGTTTCCCCTTTAAAATCTGAATTTTGCGAATCGGACGCTTCGTAAATTATCAGAGATGATCAAACCGCGCAAATATCTCCTTCGTACAATCCTCAACAAGGTTAATAGTAGAAGCGCCCGTCCTTCCTGTTTGTTGCGGGTAGTGACTCCTCCCTAATTTTAAGAGCGTGCTCAAGAGGTTGGATAGAGGCTTCGGGGCCCCAGGTTTAACAGACTATCCGGCAGCTCAGTTAGCACTTAGTGTTTCAGTGCCGGGAATATGAGGGAAATTTGCAATTGAGAAATATGGATCGAAACATAAGTGTATGCAAATCAAAAATCATACAAGTTTAGGCCGTGCTTACCTTCGACAAAAGATTTGATTCACCACTGGTTGTTGGTTGCTGTTTTGAGCCCAAGTCTGGCAAAACAGAGCTAAATATATCTATTTTTAAAAATCACAACTCTCAAGATCAACGTGAAAGTGATTTTTTTCATTTGTTTTGGTCCAAATCTTTGCTTTGGTCATCTCTATCTTTGGTTTAGGGATCCTCGAAACATTTTAGAAAGAATCTTCCAAAATACTATACAGTATGAATTGCTTTAAAGCTACTTTATACTGTTATAAGGTCATGTCAGACAAAAAAAAAAACCCCTATTTCACCAGTTCACATTTATTATCAGGACAATAACCACTTGGTAAAAATCAGTCTCCAGGCCACTTCATGTTTTTTTTTTTTGTTTTAAACATACTAAGTTGGACTTGTACTAGTTTTACTAGCCTTTCTCCAAACTAAGGATTGTCTAGAGATGGTTGCGGTGAAAATGTGAATGCCAGCTTTTTGGTGTTACTGCAGTTAAAAACATGATAATTACATCTGAAGAGTTAGGACTGATGCAAGATGGAGAATTAAGTTAAGACTTCTTTTATGCTGTCTCTGATTCATTGTACAGAACTACATGAGGAGCAGCAGCAACAGTAGTATAATGTCAAGAGCACTGTTTGGGACTGAACGAAAAGTCAAAAGACGTCAGAAAAGTATAATGATTTCATGTTCTATGTATTAACCATCTTTGAAGATGTAAGGTCTCCAGGTTTACATTTAAATATGTATAAAACTGAATTAAGTACTGTACCAAAGGTTGTAATAAGTTCACCATAACAATGAATTGCAGCATGACATTATTTTAAATACACCAAATGAAACAGTCTTTTCTCCTTATCCCTGCATGCTTCTTTAAGATTTGAATTATTGTATTACAGTTTTGATGTGCCATTGGAAATCAAGCACTGACATTCTGAAGGGTTTTGTTCCTCTTAAGAGTTAATGAAACACCAAGAATGTTCGGGGCTGAAGTTTATTACCACTGCCTTAAAGTAACCTAAACTTCTTTTATTTGCTTGAGGAAAGAAAAAAAAAAAAAAAAGAGTGCAGTGCTTATCTGTTTAACTTAGACTTCCTCCTTTACCTTTGGACTGTTCTGTGCTTACCTAACATCATATGATAAGAGCCTGATTACTATCCATATTTTGTGTGTGTGTGTGTGTGTGTGTGTGTGTGTGTGTGTGTGTGTGTGAGAGAGAGAGAGAGAGAGAGAGAGAGAGAGAGAGAGAGAGAGAGAGTGACAGAATATATATACTTTCTTATATATAGTCTTTGTTCTTCAAGCTTGGGTCCTCTACCAGAGGCCTGGGAGCTCGGGGGTCACTGCACCTAGTGCTCCGATTACCACTGAGACCACTGTTATCTTCACCCTCCATATCTTCTCGAGCTCTTCTCTGAGACCCTGGTACTTCTCATGTTCCTTTTTCCTGATGTTGCTGTCATTCGGTATCGCTATGTCTGTCACTATGGCCGTCTTCCTTTGCTTGTATACCACCACTATGTCCAGTTGGTTAGCCATCACCATTTATGTCCGTCTGTACCTGGAAGTCCCACAGATGTTCCTGTATACTATGCCGGCCACTTGATTATGGTGTTCCATGTATGTCCTGCCTGCTAGCATCTTACACCCTGCTGTCTTTACACAGCCTGCACCTGGGGTCTTGCCTGGTGCGATAGACCCCAGCCTCTATGGATCTTGTGCTCAGAGCTTGTTCCTGTGCTGCCATGATTACTGCCTCTGTGTTATCTTTCAGTCCAGCTTTGTCCAGTCGCTGGTAGGATACACCCCATGTAATTTATTTTACATGAATTAAAAATCTACTTTAGTCATTTTAACGGAAGATGTCACGGTTAGCATTAGTTATATTTTTTTTTTGCTAATTATTACTGTTCTGAGAAATGTGCTCCTTGCTACCAGATACAGTTAGCATGTCCATACTATAAACAACTGAATGTAACAATACCCTAATTTGATAACTGAATCTGTCTAATGAAATTTGCATATTTCTGATTTAGTTTTGTCAGGCTGTAGACAGTTGAAAGAGTTTCCAATTATTACTTTACATGTAGTTTAAACACAGTTTTATCCAACACCATGGCCATGAAGGTGATGCTGAAGGAGATTTTTAAAAAATATAATATTAATAGTAATCACAAACAACTTAATCTTTCTGTCCCTCTTAATAATAATTTTTTTTAAAAAAATACACATGGGATACTGTCAAAGAATTGTTTCAGCAAGCAAAGAAAGGCACAACTCAAACATGTATATACATGGGTGATCTCAGTGGAGACTCACACTGAGACATCAGTTCCCTCTGTATTTATACACTGCTCCTTCCTAAAATATGTCGGGTCGGCGCCCCTTGTGCGTAAAACAACTCCTTACAAGGTGATAAGCATGAAACATTCTCAAACTGTTAAAAATAGTAACCAGTCAGCAAGGGTGGAGGCACCTGTGGTATTCCCTCATGCAAGCTTTGTCATGAAACACAGTGAAATAGGAGATTTAAATGAAGCTAAACAACTAGGGGTTTTTTAACTACAATAAAGCAGAATACATATAAAAATCCTTTAACATTCCCTCCTGTTTTAGCTCATTTAAACATGTTTCACACTTTGTTTCAGAACATGTTCTCTTGCATCTAGCATTTTCAAACATGTCATCATTATGTGTTACTTATATTGTAATCTAGCTTCACAGGTCGTCTTTAAGATTTTCTTCTCACACATAAACATTTTCGTCTTCAAAGTTATCTTCACTGTTACTCAGATCATTTTTGTCATCCATCGGTACAGTAACATAAGCTGTCAATGATGTGGAAATCATTTTAGAAATCATCTTCCTGAGACAAGGGAGAATACATGTGGAGAATACAAGTAAGAGTCCTATCAATATTAGACCTTTATACAGCAAAACAGTCCATGAGCCATTTAGCAACCATTTCAACCAATCTGTACCTCCGTCTACATATTCCTTTTGACTGCACATTCTGAAGCTGTTTTAGAACTTTTAATGCATCCGTCATGTTACTAGAATGTATGTTGTCAGGTATGTAAGTGCAACAGGTGGTGTTAAAAAGCACACATAATCCTCCTTTTTCAGCCAGCACAATATCAAGTGCCACTTGATGTTGCATGACCATTATTCGCAGGGCATCTATCAATGTTTTGCTGGTCATTGACTCGACATGATGTATTCAGGAACAATCCAAATCGATAGTTCAATGTCTCGATCCTCAGCGCATCTTTCCCTGTGCGGAAAGAGTGAGTGCAGCACTTTCTGTCCTGTAGTCCAAAGCTTGAATTCCTGTGGGACGTCAGAGCCCCATATTGGGTCATGTGGTTTCAGATCTGGAGTGTCAACTGATCTTTTCCCTCTTTTGAGTGATGTATCGTCGGTAGTTATCTTAAACGTGTGATCAGATATGAAGATTGGAGCACACATACCCGTCCAGTTCTGGGGGAGAGTGAAATAGGCCCGCTGTCCACATAGCCAGGCCATTCCCTGCACTTCATTGTTTTTCACTGGTCCGCCAGGAGCGTGTGTCACTACTCCTACGCAGTTTGTGGTGTTTCCCATGTCATGCGTCCAAGCTCTCTTCTGGTGATGCTTTTGGTTCATATTGAATAGTAGGAAGCATCCTGCAGCCAGCACTGCCAGGGTTAGTGAGATCAGGAGCAACTTCATGATGACCTGGCGCACCTGACCCCTCTGATAAGTAGACCAAAGGCAAGAAGCAAAGGGCGGGATATACCCAATCAGCCCTTCCTCCACCTTCCGGATCACCAGAGGGCAGGGACGTCGGCGTCTATTAGTCTATGCTCTCACTCACTTTCTTACAGTGGCTTTGGTGGATCCAGGATGGTCTTTCAGAAATCTTGCATGCAGTAGGCGTGGTTAGGAGCACCTGGTATGGCCCTGCAAGATACTGGAGAAGAGTCACACGGCAATTTGTTGTTTAACACAATTTCTTTATTTTCTAGTAGCTTTGCCATCCACTCTGCTAGAGTGGTCTCTCTAGCTGATTTGTTTACTGGTTCACTCAGTATTGGTAGGGGGAAAGGTCTTCCATGAATTATTTCAAACGGCGTCAATTTTTGGGAACCTTGTGTTAATCTCATCCACATTTTCACTAGACCTATACATTCAGGCCATGGTCTCCCCGTCTCTTCCATGCATTTCCTTAATCTTTGTTTGATAGTGCCATTTGTTCTTTCCACTAGCCCTGTACTTTGTGGATGGTAGGCACAGTGATTTTTTTATACTAAATCCTAATGCTTCGGAGACTTTGCTAATCACATCATTCACAAAATGTGTTCCATTGTCTGATCTTATCAGGGACGGTATGCCATATGTTTGGACAAAATGGTTGCATAGGCATTTTGCTACAGAGATTGCATCTGCCTTTTTTTACAGGATAAATTTCTGGCCATTTTGAGAACACATCTATAATCACTAAGGCGTATTTTGAACCTTGGCTTTCATTTAGCTCAAAAAAAAAAAAATCCATGTGAATAGTATGAAATGAGTGAGGTGGTGCAGGAAAATGACCTCTTTTTGGTCTTAGGTTACCTTGTGTATTATGCTTTTGACAAATCATGCATGTCCTTATAAATCCTTTTGCCGAAGTTTCGAAATTTAATGTATAGAAGTGTGTTTTTAACTAATTATACTCCCTCCTGTTGACACATGAGTAACTCTATGTGTCACAAGAGCTGCTGTTATGTGTAAAGACTTTGGTAGTATTGGTTTCCCATCACATATCATCAGATCATCCTGTAAAATTGCTCTGCACCTCAACCATTTCTTTTGCTCTAATAATGGTGCCGATTTTTGTTCATCTCTTAAGACAGAATTTCAATCAGGTCAAACGCCTCTATGCACCTGATTAGTTTAGTTATTTTCTTTATTTTCCTCTTCTCATATATCATGTCATTATTAATATTATTATTAATATTATTATCTCTTAATTATTTTCTCTTATTTCTATATAACATCAATAGTATATTACAATATACTACTATACTACAAATATACAATAGTCTATTATAATATTTCATATATTATTTATTATGTATCCATCAGGGCTGGGGGTGAGCTGCAGTTTCACCCTTACCCAAGCTGGAGACACACTTTCCTTGGCTGAACAATGACACAGCCTTAATATACCTTATGCATCTCTCTTTTTTATTTGATATACTTTCATGTGAATTATCTGGTTTCATGCATTCCATTCATTCTAGGCACGGTCGTTATGCCAACTATATTTCATTGTTAATACCAGTTTACAGGTTGTTATCCTGCCTGTTGTTAGTTTGAACACATTGGATAAGCTCTAATTTAATTTAACCTTTGTTTATTCCACTTTTTGTTTTCTTTTTAGGATTCTTTTCAGTATTTATTTCTGCTTGGAGGGTTTCTTTTAATTTAGTCAATGCGGAGGGGCTACATTTTCCCTCCCATGTGGGACATTTAGTTTTCTTTGGGTTCCTCCATCTGCATGCACTAATTTGTCCGGCGCCTGGACATTTTTTCTCTAGCCACTGCTCGTCAGCAGTGAGTTTTGTAGCTTTATTACCCATTACAACAAAACTGCAGAGCCGTCTCTGGTATTAGAGTCAGGAGTGGTAACTGACACGCCCTTCTACTCCTACGCTATTCGTGGAGCGGTGTCAGTTTTATGTGAGGAACACAACCTTTCTCCTCTACTCACCAGTACTTTGGCTACTGACAGGAAATAAAATGACAAAAACAAAAGAGTAATCCAGCAGCGTACTGTGCTGTTAAAAATGATTTACTCTTAACACACAAAAAACACAAACATTTAATATACAGTCGCGCCCGTGCGGTGGCGAACCTATTTTGGATCCCTGCACTTTTCTACCAGCCCGTGCTATAGGCGAACAACGTTTTTTTGGGGGGGTTTTTTTTACGCGAGTGTATACGAGTGAATTTCTTTACCTTACTGAAACGTCGTTGCAGCCGGTTTCGTTAGATCGTTCCACTGAATCCCACCGCCGTGGACCGCTGATAAAAACACTGGCCAAGATCCGAATTTTTTACGCTCTTGGGCTTTCACCTCTACCTAGAGAGGGCTGTCGACAGACTTCAGTGCGGGCTCCCCACGGCGTCGGGAATCAGTGTAGATCTCTGCTTTGGAGTCACAACAAAACAGTTGTTATTTCCTCTCCGGCTCGGAGGACCAAAAATTATGTCAAAGAATTGTTTCAGCAAGCAAAGAAAGGCACAACTCAAACATGTATATACATGGGTGATCTCAGTGGAGACTCACACTGAGACATCAGTTCCCTCTGTATTTATACACTGCTCCTTCCTAAAATATGTCGGGTCGGCGCCCCTTGTGTGTAAAACAACTCCTTACAAGGTGATAAGCATGAAACATTCTCAAACTGTTAAAAATAGTAACCAGTCAAGCTTATCTCAGCAAGGGTGGAGGCACCTGTGGTATTCCCTCATGCAAGCTTTGTCATGAAACACAGTGAAATAGGAGATTTAAATGAAGCTAAACAACTAGGGGTTTTTTAACTACAATAAAGCAGAATACATATAAAAATCCTTTAACAGATACTTTTTATTTAGTTTTACAATATCTACAATTATATTGTAATACATTGCTTTTTTTCACTTTAGATTCATCACATTTCTTATTTCTCATAATCCCAGAATCCCAAAGCTTTGGAAACTATATTGCAAAGAGAGGAATAGTTCTTCTTTAATGACCACTTATTCTCAGAGGATGACCACAAGTATTGTCTACTAGAATGGATAGTGGTGTGTATATCTGTACACGTACACACCACTTTCATTTCTGGTAAATCTGTGAGCAAGTGGAAAAACTATGCCTCAACATTGGACTCTTAGTCACAGTTATCTTTCTGTCTCTGCTGTTTGAGATAAACTTTCAGGAAGTACTTTCAGGTACTGTGAACAATTCTGTCGATGCTCTCCTGAATGTCAGCCATCTTCTTCAACACTTGATTGACTTTGGTTTCATCAAACTCCAGACACACAAACTCTGAGTCCTGAGAAAGACAAAAGAACGGAGGTTTTAGAGGCCGGTGAATGGATTGAACATAACGGATCAGCAACTAATGATATTTCCAAAAAGAATTTAAATATTATTTTCCAAAACAATGAGTCAGTCTACTTCTTAATCAATAAATAATTACTGAAGGAAGCAATATAATATTCACTGCACATCATTCAGTGAATGCGGATAAAAATAGTAAAACTTTGGTTTGATTTCTAGTGTGAAGGTGATGAAAAACAGGGGATTCTGCAGTGATGATGGGCATCCTACCATTAGGCCTTTTCTGGGATTCAAGACTTGAAAGACACTTTAGCAATTCATTTTACCAGTTACCAGTCTCCTCCACCTACTTCTTCAGCCTTTGAGCTTTTATTTGCTACATTTAAATCGACTTGAATAGGGCAATAATAGTGCTGAACAGTAGTTCAGTGGCATTGTGCACATTGAGAGTATGGGCCGCTCTGGTCTGCTGATCTGCTTTCTCTGAGCTTGGGGACCTGCAGAAAAAAAATACACCAAATATAATAGACTCCTCAGTGTCAGCAGCTGCTCAGCGGTACAGCCATCTTAAACTATGTTTCATTCTATATCCAAAATACATGAAAAACAGTCATGCAGGCTTTGGCATTCACACCATGGTTGACTGATCCATTATACATTCTAAATCAGACAGCAAGTTATAGGAAATGACACCAACCATCAACTCTACACATTAATATCAGCTTTCTATGGTGCTAAAGCAATTATTTGACTGCAGTCTGTACATCCATGGGGACATATAGCATACCTAGTTAGGTGCCAAATGTGACAAGAACTAGAACTACAAGGGTACTTCATGATACAACAGTAATAGTTCTTGCAGGTAGAAGAATCATAGCTGCATGTAAAAACATGCAGTATATAAAGTATAGGCTATGTATATAATGTATATATGTTGCAGAAACTCCGGACATCGCTGATTAAGGCCAGAGCTTAGCGCTGATTACTGGAGGTCACTACGCTCAAAATATCTAAGCCAAATACATAGACAATACAACATACACACACACACAAAATTAATCTGCTTTGGTCATGTGGGCTCATAGCAATGAAAATGTGATTTCCTATGATTTTTACTGACAAATGGATTTCTTCACAAAGCATTTGGGTCTGTCATAAGCACAAAACAACTGCTTAAATCAATCATAGGCAATAAAATAAAATCCATAAACATGATCCAACTTTTAAATTCAGTTTAATACAGTCTCTTCATGCAGCAGTAGAAGTGCCTGTGGCAGTATAGATTTGGGGATTTTTTTTCTATTATTACATTATTGAATTGTTTAAAAAGCAAATATCCAACAGTGATCCAAAATTTAAAGAAGGCAATGCTCCTACTCCTAAATCTAAATATACATTTGAATACACTACAAAAGTAAGCTAATATTACCAATTTTACAGAACTTTTTTTCAGCTCTAAAACTGTTCAGGGCACAGAGCAAATTTAAACCTCTCATGGGACTGAGGCTCACTAAAGCTATCCAGTATGGCCACATTGGAATCTGCTGTTTCAGCAGTAGTTAATGGTATTTAGACAGAATGACACCACCAAGTGGTTAGTTCCAAAATGGCCTCTCCGTTTCACCCCAAAGGTTACAGAACTGGTTATGGAATGGATATCAGTCAAATCATAAATAGGTACCTAGATTAGATGTTGCATAACAGTAAATGTTTATGTTGTGTAAATGCGCTTCCATGTCCATTTGAACTGGTAGCAATAAACTCATAAATGTGTGCAGTGCTGCAGTAAAGAAGCCGTGCGGTGGTTAGTACCATACCCCACAGCAAGAAGTTCCTGGGTTTGAATCCAGTCTCGGGTCTTTCTGTGTGGAGTCTGAGACTCAGTATGCCTATGTTTATATCTCTAATGTTTTCAGGCTACTAAAGGCATCTTAATAGTGTTTCAGTATTTTGTAACATATTATAGCCCTCACTGTTTTCCCCTTGAGCTAATGTCATTTTCAAAATAAGATCATTTGTGCTCCAGCTCTACTTTGAGAAAATACTGTTAAACATCCATAAACTCAAAACCTGAAGCATAATTAACTGGCATATATAAAACTTTTGGTTTTTCTAATGGGATTGTACTATTAGAATAGTCATTTAGGATGCTTTATAGTTTTAATTATAGTGGCACATGGTGCCCTAACTGAAGACAGTAAAAAATTATTTTAGTAAATTCTGACAGCTGGTTAATTGTGTGATTTATCTGTATTTAGTGGTTTATTTTTCAGGAAAATGAAAACAGGTGAACGTAAATTAGCAACTCACTACATCCTTGGAAGCTAAGAAAAAAACTGGAACTACAGCGTACTTGTCCTGTTCTGCCAAGCTCGAGCTCAACCAGGGCAACTAGGCCGCTGTGAGCTGTTCCCCGTCGGCTGGCTGCAGTCTGGAGATCCACCCTCCAGGAAAGGCCCCTGAGGCTGGGCTCCCAGCGGCTATGAGCCACCAAGCTTTCCTTAACTCGAACTCGTTGGCTTTTCCAGAAACGAGAGAGCGCAGCGGCCTGTTCAGCGCTCAAGCCACCACCACCTTGTTTCTTGGTCTGAGCTGTGAGGAAGGCCTCCAGCTGGGCATGGTCCATGTCTGCTGTGGCGATGGACTGAGAGATGCAGAAAAGAGGACGATGAAGATTCAACACAAACCTGGAGCTCTAATGTCTTGTAATCATATCGCTACAGCAGTGTTGTGTGGTGACTTTTATGAAAAGGCAAGCAGAAATATTTTAATACTTAAGACTTTTAAGACTTTTTAATGACCAGTTTATTTTTATTATGACTTGATATAAATTTAGAATTTAAAGAGTGTGTACTATGGGCAGAAATCTGTGCCATCAGAAACTGAATTTGAATAAGTTAAATTTGAATTTGAATTACTCGGATTGAATCTGAATTGTAACTTGAATGAAAGCTTTTGAAAACTGAATTTGAATTAGTCTAATTTGAAATTGAATTTATGGTTTGAAACTGCATTTTATCCTTTAAAAATTCAGCTCTCGAATAATTTCACATTCACTTCTCACCATTCAGTTTCAGTTCTACAATTCAATTTCAGTTCCAAAATTCAGTTTTTTGGGACTTACATCCGGTTCCGGTTCAAGCGCAGATTAATAGAACTACAGACTGATAGCGTTACTGACGGAATCTACAGCGTCTTGAGCTGAATTAAGACTTCAGAAGTCATTCGTCATGTCGAATGACCAGCGGATAAACTCTCAGGTTGGTAATAAATGTATTACATGTATAAGAACAAGCGTCATGTTAACAATTGATAGCCGTACAACCTTTATGCTTATTGTAGCTGCTAGCTAAAAACGCTAATTTAGCCTAGTTTGCCCTGGATTCAGCTTTGACAGACAAATATGATCGACTGTTTCTAGTAGAATTCCAAAGTTGTCATCTTGTACCCTCTCAGAGCCCTGTATGCTTGCAGAGACCCCTACAGTAAGGAAACATGCAAAACGCTGTCCAAACCTTTGTATTTGAGCTTTATTTATGTCTTACACAGCATCCCAACTCTTTAGCGAACTTAATAACTTTAGCTAAAGTGAATAGTTAGTCTTATTCATTAGTGCAGCGTTACTGGATCACCTCTGTTTGAAGTGATATAATATGATATACAACTATCACTGAAACAGCAAACTTTGTAAATAAACAACACTTCTCATTCTCTAAACGTTTGGCCACAGATGTAAATTACACTATCAGTGCTTGTTCACTCTTGACAATAATTACATTTCTAAATTCTCTTTGTGCATTTACAGGTAAACAATATCTAATATTTTATCTAAATGACTGCTTTGTCTTTGAAAAGGTGAAGAGCCTGAGGCCGGTGACAGTCCAGTTCTACTCTAAGTACATCCTTACGGTGGTTCACAGGACAAGGCGACATTCCTGTCCTGCCAGAAGAGAAGAGAAACTTCAGAGTCTTCATGAAGTTCAACCACACCTGTCATATGGAATATGACAGGGGTCTCAAACTCCAGTCCTCGAAGGCCGGTGTCATGCAACTTTTCCATGCGCCCTCGAGGACTGGAGTTTGAGACCCCTGCCGTATGGTGTTCATGCAGTTTTCTACCCCACAGTTACAGCATGTCTGACTGCCTGTTCAGCATATGCAAAAATATATGATGAGTTTAAGCATGTGATGACTAAGGCCTTCCATTATGGTGTTTGTCATCACATGTCACAGATATCTGGATGATCATTTGGAATAAACAAAAAAACAAAAAACTTGTTACTTCATCTTTTATCTTTATTATTATTATTATTGTTCTTATTTTACATTTTTCATTGTTAGGCATTGGGTTTATTTGTAGTAGTCCTTTCCAGCTTCTTTCCCTCTTCCATGTTACTGTGTCAGCTTGTCAGCATCTATTTGGGGTTGGGAGTGGAACAGGAAGTAAAGAACAGAAAGTGCCATTTAAACCAGGAGAGGTTCTTATATTTCAGAAGAAGGGATTAATTCAAAAGAAATGACCTCAATGCCATATTTTATTTAGGAACCCTAGAGAGCACTTTGCAAAATAACACATTCTTATAATTTCACCCTCAGATGAGCCAAGCTACGACTGTCAGGGAAGGTGATGTAGGTACAGAGCATGTGAGAGTGGTTAAGTTAATGTCTCTTGTCTAGATGAAGGCACAGGAGGGATCAATGGCACGGCGTAGAGATTCAGTATCTTCAGTCTTCAGTGGACACTCCATTTCTGGCACAAAACACCTGTAAAAGATGGTCGATTTAGGAGGTGACCCGACAACTTCAGCCTGTCAAACATAGCAATGGAGCAGTATGTTTTAAAAAAAAAAATCTAATTAAGCATGCACTCAGTACCCTAAGAATTATTATGATAGTTAAACACAGTGATAGTTGTATATCATATTATATCACTTCAAACAGAGGTGATCCAGTAACGCTGCACTAATGAATAAGACTAACTATTCACTTTAGCTAAAGTTATTAAGTTCGCTAAAGAGTTGGGATGCTGTGTAAGACATAAATAAAGCTCAAATACAAAGGTTTGGACAGCGTTTTGCATGTTTCCTTACTGTAGGGGTCTCTGCAAGCATACAGGGCTCTGAGAGGGTACAAGATGACAACTTTGGAATTCTACTAGAAACAGTCGATCATATTTGTCTGTCAAAGCTGAATCCAGGGCAAACTAGGCTAAATTAGCGTTTTTAGCTAGCAGCTACAATAAGCATAAAGGTTGTACGGCTATCAATTGTTAACATGACGCTTGTTCTTATACATGTAATACATTTATTACCAACCTGAGAGTTTATCCGCTGGTCATTCGACATGACGAATGACTTCTGAAGTCTTAATTCAGCTCAAGACGCTGTAGATTCCGTCAGTAACGCTATCAGTCTGTAGTTCTATTAATCTGCGCTTGAACCGGAACCGGATGTAAGTCCCAAAAAACTGAATTTTGGAACTGAAATTGAATTGTAGAACTGAAACTGAATGGTGAGAAGTGAATGTGAAATTATTCGAGAGCTGAATTTTTAAAGGATAAAATGCAGTTTCAAACCATAAATTCAATTTCAAATTAGACTAATTCAAATTCAGTTTTCAAAAGCTTTCATTCAAGTTACAATTCAGATTCAATCCGAGTAATTCAAATTCAAATTTAACTTATTCAAATTCAGTTTCTGATGGCACAGATTTCTGCCCATAGTGTACTTTCTTTTTACCTTGACTGTACCCAAAACAAGAAATATATTCCCCATGACATTTATTTGGAAGCCCCATGTAACCAAAGTAAGAATAAACACTGGTGTTTGGGTGCATTTCAACTGGACACTGTATTCTGTCTTTCTATATATTTAGACAATCTGTACTTTTGCCATTTGTATTTTCCCTGTTTGGCCAAATCTCACCTGAAAAATACATTTCACAGGCACTTTATTTGTTTCAAAAAAAAAAACAAAACAAAAAAAAGAACAACAACAACAACAACTCCACAACAAAACAATTATTTATTATATTATTTATATATATTATTTATTTATTATATATGTAGGTACTGAGTAGGATATTCATGTTAGTGCTGCCCCCTATTGACAGAAGATCAGAACCAGTGAAAAAATTACTAACCAGTAGTTGGTTTGTCACCCTTATCTTAAACATTAAAAAAAAACCAAAAAAAAAAAAAAAACCCATTTTAAATGTTTTAAATTCTTTAACATTTAAGACAGTCCAGTCATGATTTAGCTATTTTATCTGAAAGCTGTGTTAAGCTGGAATATTTCTGCCTAGCGTGGAGTAAAAACATTAAATGTCTTTAAAGACACTAGTCAAACAAAAATCCACTGATAAAAACATTGATAAAGAAAAGAAAATAGAATGAGTGACATAATAACATTTAAAGTTATAAGTAATAAGTCTGTTTAAACAGAATTTTTATCAGATTTTATGAGATATTTTATCAAGGGTGTTATTTGTTCAGTGGGGATAAGACATTAAAGTTGCGATCAGAAGTTTACATATTCTCATTATGTCATCATGCAATGTTAATTTTGGATTTTTAATAATTTCTTTCAACTGGTCTTATTCCAGAATAGAATGATTTTGGCATACATCTTTAATTACTTTTTTTTTCAAGAGAATTATGTGCACATGTTTGAATTTCCTTTGGGGTTTTTCTAATCCACACAGGGTCAAAAATATACATACAGGTTCAAATACATACACTCACTTAGATGCTTTAAAAAGTATTGCTGGAGGTTCTCCTTTTTTTTTTTTTAGTTGATAAGGTCAAGGTTTATTAACTTCTTAATTGATAGGTTGCAACTGGTAGGTTCTGTCTGTCAGTATAATAAGGATTTGTATGGCAGCACTCACTGGACTGACCAATGTGAAAGTCCAAGGAAGTGTAAATGGAATTCCCAGTGGATCCCGAGAACCATTGCTAAACAACTGTAGAGTCCAAGATCATCATTTTAAACAACTACATCAAAGTACAATTGATCTGGATGTGTTACCAATTTACCAAACTCTGCAGAAGAGGAAATATATTATAATGTTTATGAACAACCCAGGAACTGCCAAGGCCCAAGCTTGCCATGAACTGGGAACTGCTGGAACAGTCTAAAATGTTGCAAGTTTTACGTTGCCATGGTAAAAAAAAAACAACAAAAAAACAAAAAAAACAACTTTTGGAGCAAAGAATCCTGTGTTCCAAAATCAACACCTTCTAACTCAGCTGAATTTTGCAGCTGGCCACACGGACAACAGGACATGTTCTCAAACACACACCAAAACTGGTTTTGGAATAGGTAAGGCAGGCTGACATTATGCTTTCAGAATGGCCTTCCCAAATGCCCAACCTCAACCATACTGAAAATTTGTGAACTACGCTTAAAAGACAGGTTTGTGCCAGGAAACCACCCAATTTAAATTAACTGGTAAGAAGGGTGGTCAAATATCCAGTTAGAATTATTCCAGATTCTAAGGGACATTTAATAAAATATTAGTGGGGGTATATTATATATTTGAGCTGGTATGTATCTTTTTGACTGTGTGTATTAGAGAAAATTCAAATTGAATTTAACCTTTTACACCAACTTCTTATTTTTTATGAAGTCATTGAAGAAATATGATGCACAATCATTTCAGCCTAGAAGAAAATATTTCAAAGAAATCATTGCAAGCCCAAAATTACCATGACTGTGATGAGAGTATGTGAAATTCTGACCACAACTCTATCAAATGTTATGTTTTTTAAAGCTCCATTTCCAAAGAGTTTGCAGCACATAATTGATTTTCACTTTCAGTGCTCGAGATCCTGTGACACTTTTCATCAAACCATGAAGTGTCGCCATTTCAGTGTGAAAACTACTGTTAACTTAATAAAAGCAAAATGAACCAGATTCAGAGCATCAAGAGACCCACTAAAAAATTCTAGAAACATACCTACTATGTGTCAGCCTCTTGCCTGATTGTTGACACCAGAATTTCCTACAAAGATGAGTTGTGTAGCTTTATATGCATCAGGGATGCTGTCTTTGGCATCATGCAGTTATGAAAGTGATGGGCTGATAGTTGTGTGGCTTTTCCTCACCAAGTGAAAATATCAACCCTGACCATCATTAACAACTTAGAACTTGTGTATGGGCTCAAATTGTGGTCATAAATATTTTGTACTTGTAAATCAGTTTTGTACTTGTAAATGAGGATTTGTATGTGTAAAAAGAATTTGTGTGTGCGTAAAAAAGATTTCTATGTGTAAAAAGAATTTGTGTGTGCGTAAAAAAGATTTCTATGTGTAAAAAGAATTTGTGTGTGCGTAAAAAAGATTTGTGTGTGGACTTAGCCAAAAAATACATGTGAAACTCTGCACTCAAGTTTCAAGTTACAAGTACGAATTTTGACCCTATTTTTCTTCCTTTCATCTGATTGGCCAATGTCATGTCAATCACAAATTTAACAATCCAATCAGAGAACAGATGGGTTTGGCTATTGGAGGGGTGCTTTATGGAGCTTTAGGTCCTGAGGGAATAAATACCCTTTTACATGTCAGCCCAGTGTTTTCCTTCATCACCACGAAGGAAAACAGTCTTTGGTGGTCCGAGTTTGGTGATTTTTGTGTCACAGGTTTCCATACTTAATACAGGGACCTCCAGAGCCTTTTCAACAGCGCTGCGAACCTCGGGGAAGACTTTTTTATTGAACATTTGAAAATAAAAAAACAGAAACTCTTGTAGAGGACATAAAGTCAGAGATAGAAACGACAAGGAGCAGGTGCATCTAGTACAGGTAGAGCTGCCGCAAAAACCCACAGAGCTCAGCAGCCAGCGCATCAAATTCTAGATCCTTGACTTTTAGTTAGCAGTTAGCATTAGCAGCACATGCTGCATCCGATGTGAAAGGACCTTTATGCTGCACACTGTGACTCACAGCAATGGTCCCGGGTCAGCCCTGACTTTGTGTTAAACTAATCCTAAAGTAATAATGGTATTTCTAGCCACTGATATACCACAACTTTATCCTTTCAACAGCTACTGAAAGTTAGGGGACCTAACTTCTATGGGATATTTATATAGAGATCCTCCAGCTTCAAACTGTATTACCCTTCAAGGTCCTGCAGTTTAATAAAGCGCCCCTCCGACAGCCAAACCCATCTGTTCTCTGATTGGATAGTTAAATTTGTGATTGACATGACATTGACCAATCAGCTGAAAGGAAGAAAAATGGGGTAAAAATTCGTACTTGTAACTTGAAACTTGAGTGCAGAGTTTCACACTCAAATCTTTTTTACGCACACACAAATTCTTTTTACACACACAAATCCTGATTTACAAGTACAAAATATTTATGACCACAATTTCAGCACATACTTGTGGTCCAAGATGCTGTCAGATGTTAAGGAGCTGACACCCCCTCCCCTCAACATCGTTTAGTCTTATGTTGCCTTGTACATAAAAGAATAATTCCCAGTTTCTTCCTGGCAATGAGGCAAGCAACCCATTTGACTTATCATTGCTTCACTTGTACTGGAAGCAACCCAAGGCCAAAGTACTGAAATAGCATCGAAACTACAGAAAGCTGGATCAGTAGGTCCTGCCTTTAAATGCTGGGAGCCCAAACATGGAGACACTCATCCATAAAAAGGAAGACAGTTCATTTGACAGACAGAGGCGGAGCCAGACATCTGAAACACCCGGGGCTTAGCCCTAAAGGGTAGTATGCATATGGGATTTTTTTGGGGGGGGGGGGTTAGAAATGACTGAAAGATTAATTGGCTCTGTTTTGAGTTTTGTTCAAAAAAGAATGACTTCATATAGGGAAAAATATATATCACATATGCAGGACACCTTAAACTAGTTTTTTAATTAAGCAGCAAGGCAGAACAAAATCAGGGCTGTATCAAGACACAGGGACTAAACCCCAATTCAACCAGACCCAGAACTGATCCGGAATTAAAACAGGACTACAACAGTTCAAAATCAGGAATACTTAGGACTTAACCAAGACAGAACCATGTTCTGAGTTGAGTTTTAACAGATATTCTCACGGTGCCTCTCAATAATGTGTGTTTGTTTGTGTGCTGTGCATTTCTGGATGGGCACAAGCATGCACTATCACGCAGACACAGCCCTTTCTCCTAAACTAAAGTGAATATTAGTGAAATCAAAGCTAGAGCAGAATTGCTTGGACTCGACTTCAGCATCAGTAGTGCAGGGTGTCGTGTGGTATTACCTTTAAAAGGCCTTTCATTTTGTCGTGCAAAGCTGTGAACTCGTCCGGCGACATCTCGGGGTAGAGTTCGCTTCTCAGCAGCTCCTCTGTGATCTCGCTGTTGTTGTAATACACTTTCTGCGCGATTCCATTTAACAAGCCGCTCAGAGACTTCGTCGCGTCTACTTCCGCCATGTTTGCTCTTGTGGTCACATGAATTGCAGTACAAGACGGCATTGTGGGACTTGTAGTTGCAGATTCCGACTGCAGCGCTTGAGCTTTAGCGTTTCATCTAAGCCTCCAAAAGGGAACATCACAAACTTTGCTATACAAATTATGAAAAATCATTTCAGTTTAATTTTTAATGCATTTTAAAAGCAATGCTGCATAATTATTAAATCAAGAGCATTTATATATTAATTAAATTTATTTGAATCACATTGCAGTCTGACTACCCATTTTTACTGATTAGCTGGCCTATTTGAACAATGTCCATCTACAAAAAAAGAAAAAAAAGTGGAACAGTAATGTCAGTACAAACTGTAGTGAGTGAAAAGTAATATTTAAATGTAAATGTCATGAGCAATAGTTCAGAGAATTTGGTTTCAGGATGTATATAAAGTTCTAGCTTGTGCAGTCCTTTATTTATCAAAGCAAGTCTAATAGTACCATAACACAGGAGTTTCCAAATAATTGACACAGAGACCAGAATGCATGCCAAGCCAAGCTTTAATCAAGAAGAAAAGAACATTAAAGTTTTGATCATGTTTAATCTTTGACTAAATGAAATAGTAGTCAAATATCTTCAAAGTCCCTTTATGTGACTCAAATTTATGATTCAAGACAAAAGTTTCAAGTTTATTGCTCCTACCACAGATCTGTAAGAATGTTTCACAAAAGCTCTTTAAATCATTAAAAGGTTGTAAAATTCTTAAAGTCGACATATTCTTTTAATTTCTATTGTCATGTTTTTTTAAAAATTATTTTCAAATGTATTTTATTCTTTTTTTGAACCAACATTTTCTGGCAGCTCCTTGAAGGTTTAAACAGCAGGTGACATGGGACATGGTCATATTAACTTACTGACATGTTCGAAAGCAAATTATTTTGTGTATAAAGGCCAAAAAATAAGAGTTAAGCTAGCATAAAAAAAAATTTAAAAAAATCTATGAAAAGGAAAAATAATGCAGTTTCTCAGAGGATTTTGTGTTTGTAAGCTTCACTGGGTTGCTTGTCAGAATTTAAGGCTATATGACAGACCTGTTTTACCTTAACCATGTCTACGTTTGCCACCTCTTCTACTCTTCTTGCGTCTTTTGCTTTTGCTTCCTCTTCTGCCTTTGCCCTGTTTTCTGCCTTGCTTGCTTCCTTTTCTACGTTGGCCTCCTCCTCTAAGCTTGCTTCCTTTTCTACGTCTACCTCCTCGTCTAAGCTTGCTTCCTTTTCTACGTCTACCTCCTCGTCTAAGCTTGCTTCCTTTTCTATGTCTACCTCCTCGTCTAAGCTTGCTTCCTTTTTTACCTCTACCTCCTCGTCTAAGCTTGCTTCCTTTTTTACGCCGGCCACCTCCTCTAAGCTTGCTTCCTTTTTTACATCGACCTCCTCCTCTAAGCTGGCTGCCTCCCCTGCGTTTGAAGCTTCCTCTTTGATTTCCTTTGCATTTGCTCATTTGACCCTCTTTTCCCCTACCTGAGCCTGGAGGTATCTTACTGCCTATGTCATTGCCTATACCAGTCTCTATACCAGTGCCTATGTCATTGAATAGACCAGTGCCAAGGCCTGGTTTAGGTGTTTCTACATCTGTACCTTGTTCTTGATTTGACAGGGCTGTGTTTGCAACACATTCGGGTGTAACATCTCCCCCCGAGGAGCAACTTGTGCACTGAAAAGTATCATCTCCAGGTTCATAACAACGATATATGTTGTTAAGCCCAAGTTTGGCAATCTCAAGATGCTTAAATGATTGAGTCAGCTGAGACGTGTCTGAAGCAGGAACATCAGCTACATTAGAAAAAACAAACGCATAACCACTCCAGTTGTGAGTGATATCACCAATGTTCAAAGTGATACCTTTATCATTTGAAATTGGAGAGTTTTCAGAGTAGATGACGAGAACGTTACCCTCACTACTTTTTATGAATGGTTGTATGTTCTGAAGAACATGTGATAGTGCCTGTGACTGTGTTGCTGCCACCACCCTGGTGCCTTTGTACACTTGGCCCTGTGAAAGGGCTCCTCTAACTCTGTCTGCTGGGTCATTCTGAAGGATTTCTTGGAGACTGCTTGGATCTTGATTCTGTGGGATGTTCAAAGCCACGCTGAAGGAATCACCTAGTTCATACCTGCCAAGGGAAAATGTTACTAATTAATAATGATAATAATTTTAATGAATTTAAAAGTTTAGATAGTAGATGAAGAATTGTGGGGAAAAAATAATATAATAAGTATAAACTGCACACTAAATTCGAAATATCAGTGATGATCTGGGCTTTGTCAGTGAGTTGTAAAAGTATATTTTGCATTGAGTGTCTTGAGGGTACCAGGGAAAAAGGAAAAAAAAGAGCCATAAATACCCCACACAGATGATTAAAATGTATTTTATGGGACACTAATGGGACACTAGACATAACAAGCAATTCTTTGCATCAAATTCTTTTTTTTCTCTTTTTTTAAAGTTCCATATTAAAAAACAAGTTCATTTTATGGTACATTTTATTCTAGTGAATAACAAAAGACCCTGAGCAACCTTGGAGTCCAATTATTGATCTACTATATATAGCCTCAGTTCAATCAGGTCCCACACTCACAATCCCAAACTCATAACCAGCTTCTTCCAGAGGACAGTTCGTACTGTTAACAATCCACCCCTGCCCACCCAGCTCACCAGTCTGAGTAACTCTCATCACTCAGGCCACTCAAACTGACTTTATTCAGACCAAATCTTTCTCTGCAGTACTTACAAGCACTTGGAGCACGCATAATTTTGTTGTACGTGTACATTGTATTCTTTATATACTATTACTGTAGATTTTCATTAATAATTCCTTACTACTACTACTATTAATAATAATAGTGATATCATTATTATATACAAAAACATACTATTGCAAATTAATATAATAATGATAATAATAATAATAATAATAATCTTTTATTACAATTTAAAGCTCATTATAATCACTTTAAACAACAGCAAAACTGCACTGTAAAATAAAGTCACATACTTTGTACAACTATACATGAAATAAAGGCTGAAGTCATAGAGAGATGTCTTGCCTTCAGGTGACTCAACAGATCGATAATAGCACTAGCAGGTTAGAATAGTGATGAGTTATAATATCACACATAAAAACCCCAAAACCTTTTGTCAACTCACTCGTTCTTGACGGCTGCTACAATGTTCGTGAGCCAGTCCTGGTCTACAGCAGCCAAAATGTTTGGAGGAGACAGGAAGAAGGCTGGCACCATCACCAGCCAGCAGAGGCCAGCCATCTAATCAGATCAGATTTAACAACAAAGTGGTTTTCACACACAAAACTGCTGTGACTTGTCCAATTTACTATGACAATCATAACAATTAAACCAAGTGAATGTTTTAAGGAAACAACACTAACATTTAACATGATATCGAGATGCCTCACTTACCTTCACATGTGTTGCCAGCTACTTCTGGTTATAACCCCCTACTAAAATAACGCAAATAGACCTTTTTATGTAGATCAATAGTTAATTTATAAATTAATTCATCAGTTCACAGAAAAATCAGTTTGCAACACTTGACAAACAATTCATTGTTTTTATGCAGAAATGCAAAGCATACAAGCTTTCAGCTTCTCATTGATGGCGTTTATTACATTTTTATTCCAGTTTTGCACTTTCTTTGACATTTTGTTTCATAAAAATATTAATCAAGGAAATTACCAACAGGTGACAAAAACAGACAATGACAAAAAGTAGTTGCACAACTTGATTTTTACCAGCAAAAATTTTAAAAAGCAAAAACCTTTATTGCTTTACCTTTTTTGGAAAAAGAGACGATGTCCACACCTCCTGGTTAATTTTAAGTGTGTAAAAAGGGAGATGCTAAAACCGTAGACACAGTACCGGGGAAGTTTTGGTTTTTTATAGAGAACAAAGTGACCACCCCCTGGTAGGTACACCATAACCATATTTGAACATGTCTGTAGAAAACTATGAAATCAGTATGTGATAATAGATAGAAAAAAATCTCTTTTTTATTTGTCATCTTCATTTTGGAGAAGAAAAAAAACAGAAAGAGAGAAATTCAACTAAAGAGGAAGAAAACATTTAGGTTTTGAACACATCATGACTAAGATGCTTTTACAGAGATGCAGAGAACAATGCACAGAAAACAGAGATAAAGATAATAGCTAAACTAAAAGCTGGACAAGAAGCTATGGACATGAGAGGTGTTATTGCAGTGACAGTGCATCATTTTTTTGAAGAAATGTTCATTTTATTTACTTTGTTTGCTGCTGGATTCATGTTTATATATTTTCACTGTAAGGACTCATCACTAGGATGAGGGATGAAATGTTTCTCCCACTAAAAACGTTTTGTCCACATGAACAGAATCAGCTTTTTGGGATTACACAGATTACTTTAAATTTATAAATTATTTTGCAGACATTTTTAAACAATTTAAGTTTAGGAAGTGAAAATATTTTGCTCTGGGAGTTCAAAAAGAAAATCATTCAACAGAAATGATTTAGCAAACTGGAACAGCATAACAGATATAAATTAAAAAATCACTCTCTATCTCTTGTGCATACTACAAAATTGCGACCTGTTTGCATCATTGCTCTCAAAGCACTTATTAGACTGCTTGGTCATAATATGCCATAAAAGCAGAATATACTGATTAACACAAGGATAAGACCTACACTAAACAGCATGTAATAACCCACAGTGACTAGTATTCTCCACGTCAAATGTGCAGGAACAAAATATAAATAGTAAGGCAGCAGGAGTAAATAACACACAGGAGACATATATACAAGATGCTGTTTGTGAGTACCTGATTGGAACCTGATTGACCTTAGGCACCAAACAGAGGGCAGCGGGCCAAGCAGGTCATGGGCAGGATGCAAGTGGTCACCTGGGATGGCCCTGTTTTTTCTGAGACAGGGGTCTTTGATCTAGAAGCAGTGGCAAGGGGAATCTGAAGGTGGTCCAGTTTGGTGGTGAGGATCTATGGGATTATGGTGTTGATGCTGAGCTGTAGTACACGAAGAGCATCCTCACTTAGCTCCTCCTGTTCTCCAGATGGCGAAGCCTCTGTGTGGGGTGATGGTGATGGTGTCCTAGGTTGACCTATTTGCTCTGTAAGCAAACTGGTAGGGGTCGAGGGAGGGGGATAGACAGTTTCTGATGTGCTGCGACACTTTCCACTCAAAACACTTCATGACTACAGACGTGAGGGATAAAGTTCTGTAGGTTACTGAAAAGACATGAACAGGAAACAGATGGATGAAGAAATTAGACAAAACTTAAGTAGATATGGAAAATATTGACAGTGTTTTACATGTGTATGTGTTTAGGGGAAATAAACTATTGCTGCATGACCCAGCCTGAGCTGGGTGAGCTGTGGCTTGCTTAGTCACTTAGAGAAAAAGATAAGATGAAGACTTCTGCTTGATGGTTGACTAGTTCCTCTTTTCATTTTGCCTCTTCATGGCTTCCAGAGAAAAAGACAAACAAAGATGTATGCCTGGGGCACAAGTTATATGCACACGTTTTATGGCACTGAATCTTTTCAAAGCATCCAGACCAAACTTCACTCCTTACCTCAACATTTTCTGGTGATAAACTTGATGTTGTGAGTCATTCAAGAGGTCATTCAGATTAATTCAAAAAGGAATTAATCTTAGCCAGAATGACGAGACTTTGATCAGGGCCTCTGATCTGCCACTTTCACCTTTGGCGCACATGGGTTGGAGAAAAGTTAGTTGGGTTTTTTTTTTTTCAACCATCATTTGCCAGACAGTAATGCAGAGCACTCACATGAAGACTGAGTCTAGGGGGGGTTTATTTACTAATGATAGGATGCAGATGGCAAACTGCTGGCTGACACATTTCAATGGGCTAGGGCACGTGTAGTACTCCAGGTAGGTACAGGGAGTGTGCTCAGCATGAACAACCACTATAACTACTTTCCGTAGTCTGGCAGAGAATGGATGAATGAGCTGCATAATAAAGATATGTTGATGAAACATGTCTACCAGCAAGATATGAAGCTGTAACTGTTTGGAGGGATTTCAGAAGCCATTGCATTCTTATACCAGCACATAGTATTATGATGTTTTTTTCATATTGTTCTGGCTTTTTTTTCTATTAGGCACAATGTATCTTTAGTGTCAGTGCGCTGATGTACCAGCCATGGCAATATTTGGGAGTATCCCCCCAAGGGACAATGGACCACCTAATGATCCTCTACCTAATCACATGAGCCAAGGTGTGAAAACGGTTGTAGGTCACAATCAGCCAAGGTTTCGAGTGAGCTCATTGTGAAACCTAGCATGACCCTATCATGTGATTTCCTGAGGTCAGATGGCCCAGGATGTGAGTGGGTGTTAAGGCGTCTGGGAAGGGATCTCAAAACTGGATTATAGATGCAGACAGTTGGTGTCGTAAACCACCACCTCTGTTCATTTGTCACCCTTAGGTTTTTTGGGGTTTTTTTCAGTTTCCCTTTTGTATGTTACCATTTCATGATTTATTTCATTTCTCACTCAAACCAAACAAAATCTTCCATGTAAATGGGGCACACCATCAATTTAGGAGACACTGCACAAAGTGAAGCCCCTAGCCCAGGGGTCTGCAACCTTTTACACCCAAAGAGCCACTTGGACCCGGTTTCCACGCAAAAGAAAACACTGGGAGCCGCAAATACTTTTTGACATCTAAAATGAAGATAACACTGTATATATTGTTTTCTACCTTTGTGTGAATAACTAAGGTGTGCTGCTTATGAAATCCATGAAGTGCTACAGAGAAAATTACATTTTATTTATGTAATCAACACATTTTGAACTCTTAAAGAAATATAACAAAAGCAAAGACACCCAGCTGAACTAAAATGATCCATGTAGCAAACAAAAACTGTTGTGAGCCGCCTCCCTTATATCTCCTTTGGGCTTTTGGAGCCTTGAGTGACTTTTAAAAAATAATTGGTAAAAAAGCTCTATGCTGCTGAAAAATGAAAAATAGATATTTGCAAAATTCTGCCTAAATATGTATTTTACCTGGTTAATGCGTGCGGCGGGGGCGTGGTCTGTAGCGCCGCTGCAGGGGAGGCGGACGCACCTGAGCGGCACCCGCAATCACGCCTCGCCGCCTTAAAGTCTGTGCTCTCTCTGCTGTTGTTGTTGGTGGTGTGTGTCGGGCTGTGAGCTGCGAAGCTACAGCTGGCTGTATGCGTACAGCAACCGTGTGTGAAAAGTGGTCAATAAAGAGATGCTGAAAAGCGCGTTCATGCAAACATCGTCGGGTCTGCCATGATGTGTTTACAATGGGACTTCTGATCCTGAACCTCTGCTCACAGCGTCTGCTAATTGGTGCTGTGCGAAGTCAGTTTACGCAGGACTGTAAGCTGTCATCTGTCGTCTGTGAGGCGTGAGCAGTGTTTGTCTTTAACATAGTTCATGGTGGAGCTACTGACATAATGTGGATCCGAAGATCCATAATTGGCCTATCTGGGGTTGAAAGTAAATGCACGGCGTTTCGGCGGGAATACCGGCTTCCGCGAGTGTGACGCTTATATTGAGCGAGGAAAAAATAATAGAATATAATTTTATATTTATATTTCAATATCACAATAATCTTCCAATTTAGAACTACAAGTTTAAAAGAACTAACATAAATAAAATACACTTCAGCGAAATACTTCTAATTTATTTTCCCAAACCACGCGGAGCCGCACTATAAGGACCCGCGGCTGACCAACATGCATACTCAAATAGACAGGAAATTAAGGCCTACAATGAAGGTCTTGGAGTGCTCGTAAATTGGTTGGAAGGATTTTGCATGACATAATTATATATTTTCTACTTTTCATGTGTTCTTTTGGAATACTAATAGATGCACAAGATAATTAGAATAAAGAACAGGGTTGGGATGATATTTGGCATGAAATGACAATTGGACTGCAAAAATATGTCAAGCCAACATGGCTTATGAATGTCAAGCAAACACGCTTGTCCTAATGGTAATGGACTAGTACTTCAATAGTGTTTGATTGCAGTCTTGCACTGAATACTTTCAATGTATAAACTCAGTTGTTAATAATCTTGCTGACACATCCACCAAACAAGTACTCTTATGCATGTGAAAAAGGTTTCTTTTACATCTTACTTTTGAAATTTTAACACTTGATTGTGATTGGATATGAATATTGGTCATGAATATTTTAATAGAAACCAACCAACTTAACTTGGTTAACTTAAGCAGAAGTTTTAAAAGGGAAGTATTGATGTGTTAAACCTCCTAGTGATGGCTTTGTTTGCTAAAAGATTGCGATGGTTGTCTGTAATTTTTCATGTTTGACTGCAAATATTAGCTACTTTCTGCTTTGTGTTCCACTTTTCATACTTCCCTTAGGCCAGGCTTGGCCAACTCCAGGCCTCGAGGGCCGGTGTCCTGCAGATTTTAGATCTCACCCTGGGTCTACACACCTGAATCAAATGATTAGTTCATTACCAGGCCTCTGGAGAACTTCAAGACATATTGAGGAGGCAATTTAGCCATGTAAATCAGCTGTGATGGATCAAGGACACATCTAAAACCCGCAGGATGCCGACACTAGGCCTGGGTTTGGACACCACTGCCTTAGGCAGTATTATAAGAAGGCATATAATATTTTTTCACTATGGAGATGATAACAAGTTGACTCTAGCCATAATGCCAGGTGACACAGAAAAATCCTTGCGCTGGCATCTGGTTGGGTACAGATATAAGGTTAAAATCCTCACTTTTACGTTTATGTCTTTAAGAGGTGAGGCCCCCACTTATATCACTGACCTTCTCCAACCCTGCTCTCCAAAGCGGATCCTTAGATCCACTGATAGTGGTCTTCTGTCTATTTCACGGAACTGTTTGAAAACAAAGGGGGATCGCACTTTTCAGTTTCAGTTTTCAGTTTTATTTGTCATATGCAAGTTAGCACAGGGTCAACATCGCAATGAAATGTGTTTGACGAGCAGCGGTCTCTCAGCAGCATGATACAGTAGGAAAAAATATAATAAAATATAATATAATAAATAAAATAACAAATAGAAAAATAGTAAAGAACAAAATATTAGAGAGACATGGTAAAAGAGAAAAGATGACTAAATATATATGTATCTATAAATATAAATATATGTACACTAGTGATTAAATAAGAAAATCTTGAAAAGAAATATGACGGGAGGGCAGATGGGATATTGCACAGGAATGAGCAGCAGAAATTTACAGTATTGCACTTTTTAAATATAAATTACAATAACAATAAAGTGAAGTGACCAGTGCAGATTAATCAGAGTACTTGTGAAGCTGCAGGGTAGCTTCTGAGTCCTGTGTTTGTGTGTGTTTAAGTGTTGTGGTTGAGGTGTCGTATGGCTTGATGGTAGAAACTGTTTTTAAGTCTTGTAGTCCGAGCAGACAGACTCCTGTAACGTCTGCCAGATGGTAACAAGGAGAACAGCTGATGTGCTGGGTGGCTGTGGTCCTTGATGATGCTGTGTGCTTTACGGAGGCATCGCTGGTGATAAATGTCCTGAATGGCAGGAAGCCTCGTGCCAGTGATGTGCTCTGCTGCCTTCACCACCCTCTGTAGTGATTTACGGCTGCTGGCAGAGCAGCTTCCGTACCAAACTGTGATGCAGCTCGTCAGCAAGCTCTCAATTGCACACCTGTAGAAATTTGAGATGATGCTGGCATTCATGCCAAACCTCCTCAGCCTCCTCAGGAAGTAAAGCCGCTGGCGAGCTTTCCTGATAGCAGTGTCTGTGTGAAGGGTCCAGGAGAAGTCCTCAGTGATGTTGACTCCAAGGAACTTGAAGCTGCTGACCCTTTCGACCTTGACACCGTTGATGTGGATGGGCTGGTGTTCCCTGACTGGTCGTTTCCGGTAGTCCACTATCATTTCTCTAGTTTTGCTGATGTTGAGAGTCAGGTTATTTTCCAGGCACCACTCGAACAGTTCAAATCCAATAGCTCCAATACTGTGGAACAGTTTACCTCCCCTGCTACGCACCATCGACTCCGTGGCTTCTTTTAAAAAACAGCTCAAAACACATTTGTTTAGACAGGCATTTGGGTAATGTTCGTGTGTAATATGTTGTATTATTTGATATGCTTTTATACTTCCTTTATATTGTTATATTGCTTGTTTGATATGCTTTTATATTCCCCTGTGAAGCGTTTTGTAATAGCTTCTTGTCTTAAAAAGTGCTATATAAATACATTTTACTTGCTTTTTACACTCGGCCCTATAGCTGGACTGGGGCAAAAATCGTCCCTAACACTTTTGGTCCAGATGGCCAAAATTAGCTGATAAGGCATTTATAGAAGGCCCTTTAGGCCTTGTTACTAGCTGTGGCTGGTACTACTGTTGAGAGTGCAACAGATTCTACAGTTAACATGTCGGTTTATTTGACACATTTTGCTGCATCTATTTTTGCCATTTCTTCTCTGAAGAAATGGCGAAAAAGTGGAGCTTTGTTCTGCAAGTGCAGAACAGTAGCCTTGAGAGATTTGATTGAGGAAAATAGTGTCAGTAATGAAAATGAATGGGCTGTTGTACAGTAACCCTCCCATCAGCCCAAAACTGCATCAGGCTACCGGGATAATGCCAGGTATGCCAGATTACCAGTCCAGCCCTGCTCAGCTCTAAAAATCTGAGAAAGATGGTGTTTAACCTAGTTTGAATGGTATTACTATAAGGAATCTTGGAGTCATTTTTGATTAGAATATGTTCTTCATGCAAATGTCATAAAAAATACTGTAGCCATGTGGTAAATATGAATCTAGCACCTGTGGCATCAGTACTAATCACTATGTTATGTTCTTCCCATTAGCCCTCTTTTGAAAATAATTAATAATGACTGCTTTCTTATTAGACACTCACACAAAGTGGATGGGTGGGAGTATCGAAAGTCAACACACTGCAAAAAAGAAAAAGGAGGTTTTTTTGGATGAGCTAACAAAAATAAGAACAAATAAACAGCTCACTGATCTGCTATCAGTCAACCCAACGGTTCTTTTCAGAGCCTCCCACTTTGAACTGAAGAGCGTACTTTACTACTTTCAAACAGCAATGTAACTATTCGCACCAGCTGCTTGCATTGTAACTTGTATTTTGTCACAGAATGGTTTTAATCTGTTGCATTGACCCGCCGCCCCCACCGACTATGAACACATTTATTTATTTTTTTTGTTCTTCACTTGTATGCCGCTTTTCTTGACGCACACACTAACAAACCCAGTATTTGTGCAGTACAATGCTGTTATCTCATATACCAAGTATAGAGGCGCAATAATGCTTGTAAAAGCAGTTTATGTAGGGAAGAGCATTGTTACGAATACAGAGGTTAATCTGAAGCAACTTGGAAAGTTGAATTTTTTTTTCTTACTTTTAGTAACCATTAAAAATTAAGATTTGCAACTTTGAACAGACCTGCAGTGTAATTGTCTAAAGGTCTTTAGGTCAACTTCAGTTGAAATGTGCTGCATGATATAAATTGTCAGTCAACAAAAAAGGTTCCGACAGTTTTCAGAGTATGTGTTTGAGAAATAATATTCCAAAATCCAGTGACATACATACTGATCTTTGAGTAGAACCGAAGTGTTGTTCCTGTTAAACCACCAACAGCATTGCTATTGTTACTGTTGATATTTGGATTAATTTGCCCACCTTTGGAAAAAGAAGAGGGGGGAAAAAATACCTTACAGAATCACCAAGCTTGTAGCATATGCCCTGTAACATCCACCTGACGTTTTCTTTTTCTGGTTACTCAGAATCTCAAAGATTTTTACAAGATGAGACAATTTTTTTAATTGGCTGTGCAGGATACTCATTACAATTTCTACAATTAAATATTATTCCATTATTCATGGCATCCCACTTGCATCACAGTAAATTCCACTGCCAATTAAAAAACTCACACAAGAAACTGAATAGCTCATCTTTGACAGTTTCTGATATGCAAAAGAGATTTAATTCAAATTTATTGTCATAACAGTAAAATGCTGCATAGCAGAGTGTAACGAAGTAAATTTTGGTATCAACATGTATGATATGCACTTTAACACTGATTTAAAGGTTAACATAAACACACACCTAGACTAACAACTATGATTAAATAAAGGGGCGGGAAAGGAATAGTCCACTTTGTTGGACTATTAGAGAGTAAACATTGGCCAACTAGATGTTAGTACAAATGTATACTAAGAAAGGTACTGTTATTGTCATTACTATTCTTGTAATTGTTATTATTATTATTATTATTATTATTATTATTATTATTATTATTATCATTATTAATAATAATAATAATAATAATAATAACAATAATAATAATAAGAAGAAGAAGAAGAAGAAGAAGAAGAAGAAGAAGAAGAAGAAGAAGAAGAAGAAATAATAGTTAAGTATTTTTATTTTAGAAGTAGTGAAAGCCCCACTTTTTTCCCTTCCCCACTTGCGGTGTCCCTGGATGGATGGCACCATTTAGCATGTGCCAAAACTGCCTATGCCACAGGCAGGCTCTGTTGTGCACCACACATCAAGCTTTCCTAGCAATAACTGATTATTATTGTTGCAGATATTAAATAGATAGTGAATAACAACAACAATATGATTTTAAAAAATGCACAAATAGATAAAATAATACGTTTATTTTGTGACAAAAAAAGAAAGATTAATAGTGAGGTGGCTGGAGGTCGATTAGCAAACACTGAGTATTCCATAGACATCAGTTTGTGGATGTGTGTATTCACGTGTTCATTCGCTGTTGTTGTTTATTGTAGAGTCAGTAACTGTAGCTGGTAGTGATGTGACGTTCTGTATCGAGGCTTCAAAGCTTGTGTCGAGTAATGGAGGGGGCGTTTCCGCGATGCGCGTAACGAGGCTTGCTTCATTTATGGGAGGAGCTGAAAATTATGACGTCTGAAGCCTCGCTGCCTGGCTGTACCACGTGGCTGGTTCAGGAAGTGGTTCGAACTTTGCCGCGAGCTATGACAGCGATATAAACCCCTCAGACTTCATTCAAAATGTGGGTGTTTGATGGAGAGTTGCGGTTAGTGAGAGTTTGGAGACTGTTTGGAGACAGTTTGGAGAGAGTTTGGAGGTTTAGAAGAGTGAGGAGAGAAAGTCAGGAGAGAATGGAGCCAGCAAAGAAGAGGAGGATGTCCTCCCCTGTGTGGGAACATTTTGATCTTATTCCTCCCAACAAGGTATGTAAATTTCTACAGAAGATATATTTTCATAATACTGATGGTGCAATACAATTTATGTTAAGCTGTCTTTACTTTTGTACAAGGTGAAGTGTTTGCTATGTGCCAGGGAGCTGGGATATAACAACAACACCTCATCCATGCTTAGGCACTACAGAGCTTTGCATGAGAATAAGGGGAATACCGATTGTGGAGCAAGACCAGGTGAGCCATCAAATGCCATGATAATATAGCATGCCGTAATGTTACTAAATGATATAACAATATTATACAACTGTAATAAGTTACGTGTGTGATATTTATATTTGTGGTTTGTTTTTATTGTCTTTCCTCAGGAGAACAATCTCAAATAGATGAAGACCTGGTTAGCATGGTGATTGAGGACTCCCAGCCATTTAGCATTGTGGAGGAGAAAGGATTTAAAAGATTTGTTAAATCATTAAATCCTAGCTATGTTCTCCCCACTAAAAAGGTCATAAAAGTAGTGAAAATTTAGTTTTTACAGAATAAAATGTGAACAGGCAGGACTGAGGCTCAAAGCCTCAGTGTGTAGCTACACTACACACTGCTTCACAGCCACGTCGTACTTTTAAACAAAATGTTTTTTCTTTCCTTTAGGCCCTGAAAGTCATGGTGGAGGCCAGGTACCAGGAGATGAAGGAGAAAGCTAAGGCCAGCATTGAGAAGGCAGCAGCTGTGAGTCTGACATCAGATATGTGGACCTCCATCAACACAGAGGCCTATCTTGCAGTCACCTGCCATTTTGTTGATGAGTCCAGCACATTAAACACCGTTGTTTTAGGAGTGCAATATTTTCCTAATGCACACACTGCAGAAAATATTGCACAAGTGAAAGGCTCACTCATGACAGAATGGGCAATTACTGACAAAGTCACATGCCTAGTAACAGATGGGGCTGCCAATATGGGGGCTTGTGCAAGGGAGCTACGACTCAAACATGCCATATGCATAGCTCACACCCTGAACTTAGTGGTGAAGAAGGCCCTTGACCAGACCCCTGAGGTCTCTGACATCCGAGCCAAGTCCAGGAAAATCATGGGATATTTCAGGAGCCCCAGCCAAGGCGGCCAAGAAGAAGACGACGGCTTCCAAGCCGAAGAAGGTCGGCCCCAGCGTGGGCGAGCTGATTGTGAAAGCCGTGGCCGCTTCCAAGGATCGCAGCGGCGTGTCCACAGCCACCCTCAAGAAGGCTCTGGCTGCCGGAGGCTACGATGTGGACAAGAACAAGGCATGTGTCAAGACTGCCATCAAGAGCCTGGTGGCCAAGGGCTCTCTGGTGCAGACCAAGGGCACCGGAGCCTCCGGATCCTTCAAGATGAACAAGAAGGCCAAGAAGCCCACAAAAAAAGCCGCTCCCAAAGCCAAGAAGCCCGCCGCTGCCAAAGCCAAGAAGCCGGCAACAGCCGCTAAAAAGCCCAAGAAAGCAGCGGCAGCCAAGAAGCCCACCGCTGCTAAGAAGTCCCCCAAGAAGGCCAAGAAGGCCAAGAAGCCCGCTGCGGCAGTGGCCAAGAAGGCCACCAAGAGCCCCAAGAAGGCGGCAGCCAAGAGCCCCAAGAAGGTGATCAAGAAGGCTCCCGCAGCCAAGAAAGCCCCCACCAAGAAGGCCGCCAAGCCCAAAGCCAAGAAGGCGGCCACAGCAGCCAAGAAGAAGTGAGCTGTCAACATTCTCTCGCACTCAACAACGGCTCTTCTCAGAGCCACCACAGCAACACGCGACAGCTCCTTCCTCACGATCACGCAACACTTTGTTGTTGCTGTTATTATTGTTTTTATTGTGTGTGTGTGTGTGTGTGTGTATTTTTATTTTATTTTTTTTACTGCTCTGTGAATGGTGATGAATGATCATGACAAACCTTTCATTACAAAGGAGTGTAGCTTACTTAGGCTCTCATGTCATCTAAAAATTTACTTGGATGTAAAGCAATAATCAAAAGGAAAAAGAGCTGAAAAGTGTGTTTTAGTTTTTTTGCAGGAGCTCACTGTTCATTTCTCAGGCTACCAGACACTGTAGTCATACAACTATGAGATTTCACTAGACTGTATTTTTTCGGTGCTTCAAAATGAAGTTCCTTCTGCTTCCATCTAGTTTTCACATTTTTCAGTTTGTGTCCAGTTGACACTGACTGTGGAATTTGCAGTGACTAACTCATATCTTGTTCACTCTCAAACTCTACAACAGCTCTTTTCTGTTTTTTCTTGACTCCCTTTCTCCACAACTTTTATTTTTAAAGCCTTTATTGACAAAATACATGGCAGTTTACATCAAACACATACAAACATGATTCCAGGAAGAGAGACTGTCCAATCGGTTTTTTCCTCCTCAGCTCATCGACAATGTTTTAACAAACATCTCTCTTAGTCATTCTTTGTTCAATAACGACTTTAGCTCCTGTTTTCCAGATGTGGGTATTAATTGTGCACATAAACAGAACACCACACCACCACCCCCAAAATCACACATTTGTTCCTGAAATAAACCATACCTGACAGATTTTGTATTGTTATCAGTGTCAAACCCCACAGTAGCCATTTTCTCTGTTCTATAACAACGTAACATGAAATGATCCAAAGTTTGGTCAGTGTAGCATAGGACATTTCTTTGTGGACAGCTCCAATGAACCGCTGCTCTGACAGGAAATCGCCAAAACATAAATACTAACTTAAACAATAATTTAAACATTACGGATATAATCTGACAAATTATCTGTCTGTCATCATTTAAATCAAAGACCAGAATGATGGGTCACCATCATGCCCAAAGACATTCAGCTGGCTCGCCGCATCCGCGGAGAGAGGGCTTAAGCTGTCTGCACGCTCTCCTACAAACAACGGCTCTTTTCAGAGCCACCACACTCGCACCAAGAGCTCACTCCTTTCTTACTATTACACCAATCTTACATTGACAGTAGATTCACTTAGTGTATCAATCAGGTATTAAAAAGAAATCTATTTATAGCAGTGTACAAGGTTTACCCTCGTTAAGGATTAAAAGGGACTGAATTTCAAAAATGTAACAAGAATTTTTTACATTTTACCATGTCACAACTTCACACTGCCCAAATCTTCACCAATAAAAGTACGTGCACAGAGAGTTAAGCAAAGCATCTGGGAGCAAAACAGCAGTTAGCTTTATTTCATTTTAACCCACAAGACCGGAGGAGGTGACTAACTGACGGTCAGAGCAGCTAACACATCTGCAATTAGACAGCCACAATGAACCCAGTATACAGCCCTGCACCAACAGGGGTCCCCTTTACCAACACTAAGGGTATAGGTTATCCAGCTGGATTTCCTCTAGGATATGCAGCAGCTGCTCCAGTGTACACTCCCAACGTCTACGCAGGAGCAAACCCAGGCTTCCCTAATGGCTATGCTCCAAGCGCTCCTTTCAAAGTGTCCTGCTCTCCCAGCACAGGGACCGTCCCACCATACTCCTCCTCCCCAAACCCCTACCCAACTGCTGTGTACCCTGTCAGGAGCACCTACCCCCAACAGAACCCTTATGCACAGGCACTAATACCTTCACAACAACAAGGCCCTTACTACACACAGGCTCTGTATGCTCCACCGCCTCATGTCATCCATCACATGACAGTGGTCCAGCCCAATGGGATGCCTGCAGCAATGTATGCTCCGCCTATCCCTCCTCGCAACCATGGTGTCGCCATGGGCATGGTAGCCGGCACCACTATGGCCATGTCAGCTGGAACTTTGTTGACAACTCCATCGCCAGCGCCCGTCGCTCCCCACCCAGTCACGATGCCCACATATCGGCCTCCTGGCACACCCAGCTACAGCTACGTGCCCCCGCAGTGGTGAAGAGAGAGAAGCGTCCGGAAGATGGTAGATATGCATTCACACTCCAGTGTTTTTCTCTCGTGGTGACGACCTGCCCCGCCCTGGCAGCGTCCGCTACCAATTCTTCTTCTTCCAGCATAATGTGAATCTAAAACCCAACTACATAGAGTCCCATTTGGATAAGCAGGGGGTGACAAATAGGCCCATCCCCACAACCCCTATTAATGGAATAAGGCTGCATTCCATACCCCCACGCCCCACCCCTCAGCGCCAGCACCTCTACAAACTTGCTGCATATCTCACGTCAAACTGCAAAGCCTCCATGCAAACTCTATGTGGACTCTCATGCAGGTTTTTATAGCTTAAATTCTTATGTAGTGAAAAGGGAGTTTGGAATAGTTTTTTTTTTCTTTAATTTGGGGGATTAAATATGATGTTGAATGCATGTGTATATATAGATTTACAAAGTAATGCTAGCTCAATTCTCCCTGCTGTGACAGATGCAAATTCAATAAAAGGCACAAATCCAAAGGAACTTAGAAAAAAAGAGTAATAATCTGCAATGATGAATCACCAGTGACTATGTCTTAAATGTGAAAGAAAAAAAAGACAAGAAATGTTTATTCATGCAAAAACATACCTGCGCCGTCCATCGCGGGCCAAACTGTACTATTTTTCACCGCTTTGTGTTTAGGTAAGTGGTTTTTATCGTTTTCTTTCAGTGATGCAGTGTTTGCATAATGTCTTACCATTTTGGTATTGTAGGAACAAAAGATGGGACTTTGAGTTTGTGCCTCTGTGACTGGTGGCCAATCCAACACTTTTACTTTTTCTGGCCTGTTAAACTTTCTTTTTTTTTCATTTAAACAAATGGTGTTTCAGTTTCTTTCTTTTTTCCCCCCCCAAAAGTCTGAAGCTGCTCCTGCTTGGGTGATATATGATGTATTCACTTATTTTAGCCAGAAGTGTTCTTGGTGGGGAACAAGTATAGGAAGTTATTAGAAGTCAATTGCACCCATTTAATAAGAGTGGATGAGCAGGAAGTGTGTGTGTGTGTGTGTGTGTATGTGTGTGTGTGTGTGTGTGTGTGTGTGTGTGTGTGTGTGTGTCTGTGTGCGCGTGTGTGTGTGTGAAAGCGAGACTCGAACGGAAACCATTCTGAATGGTGCCATACAGTGCAACATGCTTAGAATTTTAGACTTACATGTCACTCTAATGAATTTACTCTTAGGCAGATTTGAAGCACTACATCATTAAATCACCGCTAAACGTGGACATGTTAGGGCACTGTAATGATATTAAACTCCATTTGTGAATAGCACTACTGAATGAAGGCACTAATTCCAAACGGTTTGTAAAAGATATTTGACCTTTTCCGACATCGCTCGCTGTCTTACCTCAAGTCTCCAGGCTAAAAATCCACCAATGTCACTGTTTCAGACATGCTTTTCTATGTTGCCTCGGTCACCTCAGTTAAACATGTTTTGTAAATGTTATTTTTGTGACTTTGGTTGCTGTTTTGTATTCTAAAGAAAGACCAAAAATAAAAACAAATATAAGAATTAAAAAAAAAAAAAAAAAAAAAAGTACGTGCACAAAAAGGCTATGTAGGTCATAAAGGTCAAATTTCGCCGTTACACAAGAAGCTTAAAATGAGTTTTTGCAACACATTGCAAACATTTTAGAAGCATGACCAAAAATCTTCTTTTTTTTTCTTTTTTTTTAAAGAAAATGCTAAAACAAACTCATGTATCCATAGCTTCATCCAACTCCACTCTGTGGTGAAATTTGTCTATCAGTTGTTTTTTGTCATATTTCTGTTGTTGAGTAGCAGTTTAATATAAAACGTTATAACGTTTCGCCAGCATTACAGTGGAGCAAATGAAGGACAGATTCTGATTTTTTTTGTTTGTTGGTTGTTTTTGTTTTAGAAATTCGAGGAAATAACTTTTTGTGTGTGTCCTTGTTGTTGTTTTTTGTTTGTTTGTTTTTTTAGCTAACAATCTTACTATGAGGCATCATCCCTGACCACCATGCTGTGTACATGAAGGATGTAAGTCTCTGACAGCACAGATTTTTCCTGTTACACTGAAAATTTTATAGAGAAGTTAAAGAAACCATTTTCTTAAGTGCTTTAAGAAGCTCTGGAGTGTATGCCAGCTGACACAAAGATAGAGGTGGGGTATCCTTGACAGACTAAGAGTTTTTTAATTCAGTCATGTGAACATTTTTCTATAAATTTGTGACATATATTGACTGTGATTAGTCAATAATCACATTTGTGCTCTCTAGGATTTGCTGACCTTAGTCTTTTTGGAAGGTTAGAAAACAGATGAGTATAGACACTTTGCAGTCCACTCTCAACGGTTCTCATTGTGCATTTAAGAGTCCACTAGCAGTTAGGTTATTTGGCCACTAGCTGGATCTGATGACCACCTAATTTCTGATCTTTACTAATATTGAGATATTAGGCCTTTTCTGTTGCTTTGGATATGCAGATATTCCTGCTTTCTGCCTGTTTAAAATGGCACTCTGAGATTTTATTGTGTGAATGCCTCACACAATAAAACATTTTTTCTCTCATAATATCTTTGTTTGGCACCAGCTGCCGTGAGACCCGGTGGCGAAGGTTCGAATCCTACCTGTGACGATTGTCACACATTTTCCCCGCTTGCATGCACTCTGCTTCAGTGTACCCTTTCACATACAACCATCTTAGTATAGTATTTGTATTTGTGCTAAATCATTGCATTCTTGTTAAGTTATCATGTCTCTCTTAAGTCACAATAAATTTTTCTAGTTGTGCCTATGCCAAGAGGCACACATATTACTATTCCTCAGATTTATTATTAAGTGTGCTTATGCCAAGAGGCACACTTATTACTATTCGTCAGATTTATTATTAAGTGTGCCTATGCCAAGAGGCACACTTATTACTATTCCTCAGATTTATTAAGTGTGCCTATGCCAAGAGACACACTTATTACTATTCGTCACATTTATTATTAAGTGTGCCTATGCCAAGAGGCACACTTATTACTATTCCTCAGATTTATTAAGTGTGCCTATGCCAAGAGACACACTTATTACTATTCGTCAGATTTATTATTAAGTGTGCCTATGCCAAGAGGCACACTTATTACTATTCCTCAGATTTATTAAGTGTGCCTATGCCAAGAGACACACTTGTTACTATTCCTCAGATTTATTGTGTGGATGCCTCAATGGCATCCACACTATTGAGTTCCTGTTTCTCTTTATTGAGTTCCTGTTTCTCTTTATTCTTTATTGTGTGCATGCTGATTAAGCATCCACACTATTGAGTTCCTGTTTCTCTTTATTGAGTTCCTGTTTCTCTTTATTGAGTTCCTGTTTCTCTTTATTCTTTATTGTGTGCATGCTGATTAACGATCCACACTATTGAGTTCCTGTTTCTCTTTATTGAGTTCCGGTTTCTCTTTATTCTTTATTGTGTGCATGCAGGAACTCAATAGTGTGGATGCTGGTTAAGCAGCAGTTCCTGTTTCTCTTTATTGTGTGGATGCCCTCAAAGGCATCCACACTATTGAGTTCCTGTTTCTCTTTATTCTTTGTACTTTATTCTTCACGTTGCTCCGTTCTTTGCCGCTTAACTACTTCCACAATTCACCATTCAAATTTCACAAGTTTCTGCTATTTCTGCTCATTCCTGCTATATCTTTTTGTACTTTTAACTATTATACTTTTTAAAATATTAAGCTTTTTATACAATATTTTTGCCCATTGAAATGAATGGAACACATTATCAATGTGGTTACTTGTTTCTGCTCGCCGAGCTGAGCGGTGTTTTAGCTCAGTGAGATGAGCTGCCGTTCTCAGACTCAAATCCCGCTTATGGCAACAATTTTTTTCAATTCACAGTTAAACTTTTTTAACTCTTTTCAACACAAATTTAAGCATCTTCACCCCCTTTCAGCAAATTTTTCAGTTTTTTCTGCTGTTTTCAGAAAAAAACTCTTTTCAGCAGAAATTCTACTCATTCACCTCTTTTCAGCACATTCTGCTTCTTTCCTTCTTTTCTGCAGAAATTCTGCTCATTCACCTCTTCTCAGCAGAATTTTCACAATTTTCACCTCTTTTCAGCCCAAATTCTGCTCTTCTGAAAAATTTTCAGCCTTTTCACCTCTTATCAGCACAAATCCCAGCTGTTTTCAGAAAAAAACCTCTTTTGAGAAGAAATTCTGCTGATTCATGTCTTTTCAGCGCAACTTTCTGCTTCTTTACCTCTTTTCAGCAGAAATTCTGCTGATTCACCTCTTTTCTGCAGAAGTTTGAGCAGCTTCTGCTCATTTCAGCAGAATTGTGAGTCTCTCCACCTGTTCTTTGCACGAGTGAGTTTGGTTCAGTGAGATGAGTAGCCGCCTTGAGCCCAGGAGGGCCAGGTTCGAATCCTACTCACGGCAATATTTTTTTTTTCACCACTTTTCAGAAAAATGTTTCCGTCTTTACCCCTTTCAGTAAAATTTTTGACTTTTCACCACTTTTAAGCAAAAATTTCGGCTTCTTCACCTGTTTTCAGCCGAATTTTCAGTTTCTTCACCGCCATACAATTTTTTGCAACTTTTCATCTTTTTCAGCTATTTTCAGCAGACAGCTTCAGCGTTACGGCATCCACGCAGCATTTTCGCAGGAAATGAAAATTTTTCTAGTTGTGTGGATGCTGGAAACATCCACACTATTGAGTTCCTGTTTCTCTTTAAACTTTATTCTTCAAGTTGCTCCCCCGTTTTTCGGCACTTAACTACTGGCCGATTTTCTCAGTTCAAACTCTAAACTGTTCTGGTATTTCTGCTAATTCCAGCTATATCTTTTGGTGTTTATTACTATTATACTTTTTAAAATATTACACTTTTTTCCTTTTTTTTGTCCCATTGAAATGAATGGAAAACTTCCACAATTCTGCTAAAACTTGCTTGTTTTTCAAACTTAACTACTTCCTCATACTTTCACCTAGAAACTCCATTCAAACTTTAAAATGTTCTCAACACATTGGGCTATTCCTGTATGATTCAGCTTTTTCAGATCTTCTTCTGTTTTAATCTTATCTCTCTTTAAGTTTTCAGTTGCAAAATTGTGATTTTTCAGAAAATACATGCGTTGCTATGGTTGCTATGCAATTAACTCAGAGTGAGTGCTGGTCTGTTCTGAATTTTCTCTTCATGTCTAAACAACTTCTTGCTACTCACTCAATTTCCACTCAACTCCCACAAATTATACATCAAAACGTAGGTATTTTTGCTGGCTTTCAGAAATTGTCACTATCACTGTTGTGGAAGTTACAGATTTTTATCAAATCGCCTCAGAGCAACACAAAGTCTTAAAACTCTCCATAGAAAGTCAATGGAGAGTCTGTTCAAAATCAGCGCTAGGACACTCTAATGAGAGGCATTTTCAAATCGTCATATCTCTTTAACAAAGCAAAGTTAGGACATGAGGCTTGTGCCAATATATCTTCAGACACTGCTGACACTCACAGTAGAAGCAGTTTTTACAACTATCTTACCGTTGAGCAATGAATTGCGGTTGTTTGAGGGGTGGAAATCGGTCCTCCTCTCAGTTTTCAAACTCCGAAAATGAAGCCGTTTCTTCTCTCGTCATATCTCCGCGACGGAGTTACAAAGAGCAATGAAAATCGCAGTCAAAGTACACCAAAGTCCGCTGATTCACCCAGTACAAGAATTATGCTGCTAGCCCTCCTAGTTTTTGAGTTACACGACGTTTTGTACCTCCAAAAAACGGCGCTTTTCGCCTCTCACCGCGATCTATTTCTGATTGCTGATGTCTTTGCTTTTCAGCCACCCGCCCCCTTTCCAGGTGGCGCAATCAGTAATGACACGGCTCTGCAGCTCAAAGGTCGTGGGTTCAATCCCACCTTGGTCAACATTTTTTTTTCACTACAAATTTATACACTATCACAGACCTGTAATTTATATTGCTAATTTTTTTCACTACAAATGAGTAGTGCAAAAACATACTATGTCTGCAACATCACAGTATATCTGTTATGTTATAGTATTACTACTAAATCACAGTATTTCTGCCAATTCAAGGAGGCTGACTGTTACTAAGTGCATCAGTGTACATAGGTCATCTGTTGTGTTGGAGTGCCCTCTTGTGGCGCCTTTTGGGTAGTGCCTTAGTAAACGTGAACACTGCAAAGAAGTGGTATCAGACTGGTTTGTAGTGGAGGAATTTGTTGCCAGTTTCTTTCATCTTTAATCCGTATTCATGTTGTAATGTAGTAGTACCACAATATGGCAGAAACACTATGTTTTGGCACAAATACTTTGATTTGGTATACTTTAGCTTCTTCACCCCTTTTCAGCAAAATTTTCATTTTTTTTCACCCCTTTTCAGCACAAATTCCAGCTTTTTTGGCTGTTTTCAGAAAAAAAAAAAAAACTCTTTTCAGCAGAAACTCTGCTGATTCATCTCTTTTCAGCGCAAGTTTTATGATTTTAGCAGCTTTTCTAATATGGACCTCAGATTCTTGTTAACGCTCCATGGCAGAAATACATACAAGTACCCACCTGATGAAGCAGACAGAGGCAGTACCTCTGATTGGTGAATTTGAGCAGAAACAGGTTGTTTTGCCTCTTTTCAGCAGAAATTCTGCTGATTCACCTCTATTCAGCGCAACGTTCTGCTTCTTTGCCTCTTTTCTGCAGAAATTCTGCTGATTCACCTCTTTTCTGCAAAATTTTCAACCATTTCACCTCTTATCAGCGCAATTCTCAGCAGTTTCTGCTCATTTCACCATAATTGTCAGTCTCTCCATCTCTTACCTTGTGAGAGTGAATTTAGCACAGTGAGATGAGTAGCCGCCTTGCGCCCAGGAGGTCCAGGTTTGAATCCTGCTCAGGGTGACATTCTTTTTTTCACCACCATACAACTTTTTGCAACTTTTCATCTTTTTCAGCTTTTCAGCAGACAGCTTCAGCATTAAGGCATCCACACAGCATTTTCGCAGGAAATGCAAATTTTTCTAGTTCTTTATTGTGTGGATGCCCTAAAGGGCTTCCACACTATTGAGTTCCTGTTTCTCTTTATTCTTTATTATTCCTCTAGTTGCTTCCGTACGTTTTTTGCCGATTAACTACTCCCTCAGTTTTCAGCCGATTTTCTCAGTTCAAACTCTAAACTGTTCTGCCCTTTCTGCTAATGCCAGCTATGACTTTTGGTGTTTATTACTATTATACTTTTTAAAATATTACACTTTTTTCCTTTAATTTGTCCCATTGAAATGAATGGAAAACTTCCACAATTCTGCTAAAACTTGCTTGTCTTTGAAACTTAACTACTTCCTCATGCTTTCACCTAGAAACTCCATTCAAACTTTAAAATGTTCTCAGATTATTGGGCTATTCCTGTCTGATTCAGCTTTTTCAGATCTTCTACCATTTTAATCTTATCTCTCTTTAAGTTTTCAGTTGCAAAATTGTGATTTTTCAGAAAATACATGCGTTGCTATGGTTGCTATGCAATTAAGTCAGAGTGAGTGCTGGTCCGTTCTGAATTTTCTCTTCATGTCTAAACAACTTCTTGCTACTCGCTCAATTTCCACTCAACGCCCACAAATTATACATCAAAACGTAGGTATTTTTGCTGGCTTTCAGACAATGTCACTATCTTTATTGTGAGATTTACCGTTTTTTCGCAATTTGCCTCGGAGTGACACAAGGTCTGACAACTCCCCATTCAAAGTCTATGGGGAGGTTTTGAAATTCAGAGCTGAAATTCTGTAACGGGAGGCATTTTCAAATCGCCATATCTCTTTAACAAAGCAACGTTAGGACATGAGGCTTGTGCCAATATATCTTCAGACACTGCTGACACTCACAGTGAAAGCAGTTTTTACAATTATCTTACCGTTGAGCAATGAATTACGTTTGTTTGAGGGGTGGAAATCTGTCCTCCTCTCAGTTTTCAAACTCCGAAAATGAAGCTGTTTCTTCTCTCGTCATATCTCCGCGACGGAGGTACAAAGAGCAATGACAATCGCAGTCAAAGTACACCACAAGTACACCACAGTGAAAGCAGTTTTTACAATTATCTTACCGTTGAGCAATGAATTACGTTTGTTTGAGGGGTGGAAATCTGTCCTCCTCTCAGTTTTCAAACTCCGAAAATGAAGCTGTTTCTTCTCTCGTCATATCTCCGCGACGGAGGTACAAAGAGCAATGACAATCGCAGTCAAAGTACACCAAAGTCTGCTGATTCACCCAGTACAAGAATTATGCCGCTAGCCCTCCTAGTTTTTGAGTTACACGACGTTTTGTAACACCAAAAAACGGCGTTTTTCGCCTCTCACCGCGATCTAATTCTGACTGCTGAAGTCTCTGTCTTTCAGCCGCCCACCCCCTTTCCAGGTGGCGCAATCAGTAATGACACGGCTCTGCACCTCAAAGGTCATGAGTTCAATCCCACCTTGTTCAACATTTTTTTATATCACTACAAATTTAGACACTATCACAGACCTGTAATTTATATTGCTAATTTATTACAATTCTGCAAAGTTTTATGATCATAGTATAGTATATGTCCTAAAACATAGTATTTCTGCCAAATCATAGTATTTGTCCCAAAACATAGTATTTCAACAAAATCACAGTATTTCTGCTATGTTATAGTATTTGTGCTTGTAGAAAAGCCTGTGTTAGTGTGAGCTACATTACCCAGCAGCCTCTGAGCAGTGAGGGGATTCATGGGACTTCTGAGCTAGATGGTCTTCCTTTGTTCCTGTGCTAACGATTGAGGAGAGAGCTGCTGGGAAGGGGAGCAAATAGCCCATCCTGTATTTGTTGGGGATGGTGTGTGTCACATAAATGTGAGTTAATGTTCCATGCTTAAGATGTTTACCCTGCTACTTGTGTGTATTGGTTTTAGTTACCTTTAGCGTATGTGCTAGTTAGCGATAGCTATGGCAGCCCAGTTATTTTGATTGTTTTGGGCTTGTTCCTGCTTTGTTTCTTTGTTCCTGCAAATTTATGTGAATTTGTACACTGTAATATCGCTGTATTACGTAGTGACTAAGTAGGAGGCTGACTGTTACTAAGTGCATCAGTGTACATAGGTCATCTCTTGTGTTGGAGTGCCCTCTTGAGGCGCCTTTTGGGTAGTGCTTTAGTAAATGTGAACACTGCAAGAAGTGGTATCAGACTGGTTTGTAGTGGAGGAATTTGTTGCCGGTTTCTTTAATCTTTAATCTGTATTCATGTTGTAATGTATACCCTGTTCTTAATCATAGAAACCACACCATATCACCCCTCCACATCCTCCTACTGTATGCCATATCTCCCTGTAACATCCATCAGACTGCCAATAAACTCCACCTGTGGTAATCTAATCCCTGGATGTTAGCCTCTCCTTCTGACCGAGGATAGCTACTATTGCAGCACCACCCAGCATTAAACTGACGTACACCATTCTGTACAGTGCTAAATCATAGTGTTTGTGCCAAACAATAGCATTCACCCAAGTAATAGTATTTCTGCTATGTTATATTATTACTGCTCATAGTATTTCTGCCAAATCATGGTATATGTTCCAAAGCATAGTATTTCTTCTAAAACATAGTATTTCTTCCAAATCATAGTATAACTGCAAAATAAAGTTTTTGAGCCAAAACATATTTTTTGTGCTAAAACATAGTATTTGTGCCAAATCATAGTATTTCTGCTAAATCCTAGTAATTTTGCTCAATGATAGATTTTCTGCTATGCTGTAGTACTTTTTGCTAGATTATAGTATTTCTGCTAAGTCAAAGTATTTCATGTAAATCATAGTATTTCTACCAAGTCCCA
>NC_031971.2:359596-421606 GCF_001858045.2 Oreochromis niloticus
CCTTTCATTTCTCTAATTCTTCTATCTAGATTTTAAGATGTCTTTCTCTCTCTCACGTTGCACACACATCAGGCAATTTCCTGCAAACTGCCTGCAAACATGTCACTTCCTGTCACAGACACACACACTCACCCAGTGCTTCTTACACACACACACACGCACACACAGCGGGTTTCACACAGACACTCTTCACTTCACTGCATTTCATCAATTTCTACAGCCTAATCAAACTCTTGTTTTATGTTCACACTCTATATACTGTACCCTCTGTAACTTTACTCACTTTAATTATAAAAACATGCACCCTCAGCCACGCACACAAACTGAACAGGTTCACACAAGTAGATACTAAGGTCTTTACACTTGCAAGCATTACCAAAAAAGAAATCCTTCACATCAAAATCCTCAGCGTGGTTAGCAGACTTCCTTTGGCACAAATCTTCAGCACAATTAACACAGTTTTCCAACACACGTCACAATTCTTTTAGCTCAGCTCTGCAGCACAATTCATACAATACTTTCAGCACCACAATTTCGACAACTTTAAAAGCGTCCAACGCCAAGGTCTAACCTTTTTCTGACCAATATCAGTATCAGTTCCAAACTGTGACTGGCCCGATTTCTACACAACCTATTTTATTTTTAGAAGCGTCCAACGCCCAAGCCTAGCTTTGCTGCCCAAAAAAGTGCATATACCGTCCTAGACGGCAAAGTGGTTCTTCGATCACTGGTTATTAAGAAGGGTCCCAAGCAGAGGCGGAGGCGGACATTTGATACACCCGGGGCTTAGCCCTAAAGGGTAGTATGCATGTGGGATTTGGGGGGGGGGGGTAGAAATGACTGAAAGATTATTAGGCTCTGTTTTGAGTTTTGTTCAAAAAAGAATGACTTCATATAGGGAAAAATATATATCACATATGCAGGACACCTTAAACTAGTTTTTTAATTAAGCAGCAAGGCAGAACAAAATCAGGGTTGTATCAAGACACAAGGACTAAACCCCAATTCAACCAAACCCAGAACTGATCCGGAATTAAAACAGGACTACAACAGTTCAAAATCAGGAATACTTAGGACTTAACCAAGACAGAACCAGAATCAAAACTAGATGATAGTAGCACTAAAAATCATCATAGACCTGCACTACACTTATTTTTTAATTCTACCAAAGTACACTATTTAGATTGAGAAAAGTTTATATTATTATTTAGCCTTGTTGTGCAAACAAGCCTGCATAACTTAATAAATATAGAATTTGAAAAATAACAAACCTAAAAAGAAACACTAGGTACGAGATACATGAGTACCAGTGTTGGGACTAACGCGTTATTAAGTAACGCGTTACAGTAACTATGTTATTATTGTGGTAACGAGCACGGTAACTAGTTATTATGCCAAAACCAGGAACGCGTTACTCGTTACTGGGATTTAGATAGGCTCGTTATTCGTTACTTCGTGTGGTGGCTATGGCGGAGCTTCCACAGATTCAGTAACATTAGCAAGTGGTGGAAGCCAGCAGGTGGATGAGAGAAAGTGGAGGCAAGAGGAGAGACCCGAAGCGTCCGCCCGTCCGAGTGTCTGGTGAACGGAACTTGAGGTAAGAAATTATGACCTGCAGTCTATCTGGGTCAGATATAAACCAAGTTTAGGTGGAGTTTATTTTCGTTATGCTGACTTTTTCGTACTGCGTACTAGCTAGCATGACGGAGTTTCTATACAGCTGGGTGGGTGCTATGTTACTGATGTTGAACTTTATTTTGTTCATACGGTTAATTATTAGAGTTGCCAACCTTCCTGTAAAAAACAGAATCGTCTCGTATTCAGAGAAAATATTACGCGTTTCGTATTGAGGTGAAAAGGAACAGTTTGTCCCGGACTTCAGCTACAATGAAAAAGACACAAAGCTGGAGTTATTCTGTGTTTACGCTGTCAGCTGCCTCTTCTTCTCTCATTCTCTCCCCTCCCTCTCCTGTTTCTACTTCAATCATGAAACTGATCAATGATCAGCTGATCGGCTTTTCTCTCTTGTTTATTTATCTCCCACTTTGCGCCAGAAAGAGGAAACCAGCGGATGTCGCGCTAAACAACAGCAGCACGTTTAATCTTGATCAGCTGTTGTTAGAATTTATTTAATATTAATTTCTAGTATCAGCTGATGTTTGCTGGAGCCACAGCTGTGAAAGCTGCTGTAACATTCTCATCAATTCCCATCCATGGAAGTCATTGGAACACTGGAATTTAATTGGGTGAGTACTTTCGGCAATATAGATGATCTTAAAATCTCCTCACCCTCAACCAGTCGCAGCAAATAGCCACCCCTCCATGGACCTGGTTCTGCCTGCAGATTTCTTCCTGTTAAACGGGAGTTTTTCCTTCCCCAGAATACACCATTTTAGTGTCTGTGCTTCAGGGTCATAGGTCAAAGGTCAGGGTCACACTAATTAGGAAAAAGCTTTAGGTTGCATTAGATCATCTCCAAATTTTAAAGCAATATATTAGTAATTGAGTGGCATACAGCAGGTAAAATAATTAACTAAACACTTCACCAGTTTTCTAAGTAAATGTATTTCTACAGGTGCTATTTACATGAAATTATCACCTGATGTCGAAAATAAACTATCCAAATCATGCATGCAAAGAAATCAAAGCATCACTAAGCAACATATCAAAAAAAGAAATTTTGAGTTGTCTCATATTTTAATGGTTTATGGTTTATGTGTAAGTTCAGTAAGTCAGGGGGCCTATAGGTTGGCCCCCTGAACTGTGTTTTTGGACCTGAACTGCTTCACCCTGAACTCTTGTGCCATCGACCTCCGGGTGGACCCCCTGAAATATGTGCTGGACTCTTATGCCCCTTGTTTTGGATTTGGTGCTCCAGTTTGTTTTGTTTTGGTTATGTTTCCTCTTTCATTTTGAAGAGGTCTGGTGTTCCATGTTCAGTGTTTAGTTCCCCTGATCATCTACTATGTGTATTTAGTCTGTGTGTTTTCATTCATTCCTTGTCCGTTCGTCTGCTTGCCTGCATTACTTCTATGTCACTACGTTCATTCCATGTTTCAGGTTTCTCCATGTTTCCACACAGACTTCACGTTTCAGGTTTTCCACATCAAGGTTTCCATGTTCACGTTCAGGTTTTTATGTGTAGTTTCAGTTCACCCCAGTTTAGGTTTAGTTTCATCCTTGCCCTTTTGTTTGGAACAGGAAATACAGGAAAATGTGTACATCATCAAAGATTTGCACATAGCACTGTTAAGCAGGCCAGCAAGTGTCAAGCTGAACCTTGTGTGTAGAGCAGACAGTATTGACATGAATGTGTTGAACGAGAACTACCCAAAGCTGTGTCAGGGATTAGGTTTAAGGCAACAACCTTATACTATTAAGCTGAAACCCAATGCTGTGCCTTTTTCCCTGGCCACACCAAGACGGGTCCCCATCCCTTTGTTAGGAAAGGTGAAACGGGAACTGGAAAGAATGGAGTCCATGGGAGTAATCAGCAGAGTTGAAGAACCAACAGAATGGTGTGCAGGTATGGTCCCAGTGCTAACAAAAAATGACTCTGTGCGTATTTGTGTTGACCTCACTCACCTCAATGAAGCAGTATGCAGAAAAAAGTACATCCTGCCTTCGGTTGAACAGACACTTGGATCCCTGGCGGGAGCAAAAGTCTTCAGTAAGTTAGACGCAAACAGAGGCTTCTGGCAGGTTCCATTGTCACCAGAGTCAGCACACTACACAACATTCATTACACCCTTTGGGCGTTTCCACTTTAACAGACTTCCCTTTGGAATAACGTCAGCCCCAGAACATTTTCAGCGTAGAATGTCAGTGATCCTTAACAGGCTGCCAGGTGTGGTTTGTCACATGGATGACATCCTCATTTGGGGACAGGATCAGCAGGAGCACAATGCCAGGCTGCACACAGTGCTCAATAAACTGCAAGAGGCCGGTGTCACACTAAACCTGGAGAAATGTGACCTGAGCAAACAGGAAGTGAAGTTCCTCGGACACGTTTTGTCTGCGGAGGGAGTACAGCCAAACCCAGACAAAATTAGAGCGGTCACAGCAATGAAAGAGCCATCAAACGTCAGTGAAGTGTGCAGCTTTCTCGGGATGGTTAACCAATTAGGCAAATTCATCCCAGGACTGGCCGAAAAAGACAAGCCCCTAAGAGACCTGCTCTCGAAGAAAAATCAGTGGGTTTGGAACTGCGCACAACAAAAAGCATTCAATCAGCTGAAAGGGAATCTGACGTCAACTCCCATTCTTGCACTCTTTGACCCAAACAAAGAGTTAAAACTGTCTGCAGATGCTTCCTCCTATGGACTGGGAGCAGTCCTATTTCAAAAAGAGGGAGAGCAATGGAGACCTGTTGCATATGCGTCTCGTTCTTTAACGGAAACAGAACAGAGGTATGCACAGGTGGAGAAGGAGGCGCTTGGACTAACGTGGGGTTGTGAAAGATTCTTAGTTAGTCTCAAGATTTTCTCAGCAGGAGACACTTCTCCTTAGAGACTGACCACAAGCCACTCATCAGCCTGCTAGGACAGCAAGCTCTAACCGAGCTTCCACCCAGAATCCAACGGTTCCGCCTAAGGCTCATGAGGTACAGTTACACCATCTCACACACTCCAGGCAAAGCACTCCTCAGAGCAGATGCACTTTCACGTGCACCCGTTAACCAAGACCCTGATTCTAAGGCTACAGCTGAACTACTGGATGACACAAATATATATGTGGATGAAATAGTCAAATGCATGCCTGCTACCTCGACATACATCACACAGTTAAAGGAACAGCTTAACACCGACAGCGTATGCTCAGATGTCATAGCTTTTTGTCAGAGCAGCTGGCCAGAATACAGCCATCTCACAGGCCCAATTAAAGCATATTGGCCACACAGAGACACCTTAACGGTACACGACAATCTGCTACTGAAAGGCACCAGACTAGTGATCCCTACTGCTATGCGCCACTCTGTCCTCATTGCCCTACACGAGGGACATCAGGGAATGTCTAGATGCAGAGAGAGAGCCAGGGAGACAGTATGGTGGCCTGGTCTGAGTGGGCAAATAAATGAACTTGTGAAAAACTGCACCATATGCATCAAAGAGCGTACCAACCCAGTGGAACCTTTAATGCCAAGCCAACTCCCTGAGAGACCATGGCAAAAAGTTGGAGCAGACCTTTTTACATTTAACAACAACAACTATGTGCTTCTGGTGGACTACTACTCTAAATTTGTGGAAATAGCCAAACTTACTCCCACAAGATCGGATGATGTTATAGTGCATCTAAAATCAATCTTTTCCAGACATGAGATTCCAGATCTTCTCTACAGTGACAATGGACCTCAGTTTTCAAGCCAACAGTTCAAAGACTTCGCAGCAGCTTATGGGTTCATGCATGTAACAAGCAGTCCAAGATTTGCACAAAGCAATGGTGAGGCTGAGCGTCATGTCCAAACTGTGAAAAGTCTACTAAAGAAAGCAAAAGACCCATATCTTGGACTTCTAGCTTACAGAGCAACCCCATTGGCTAATGGATATAGCCCAGCGCAACTACTAATGGGACGAAGACTGCGCACGTCAGTTCCCCAGCTTCCTTCTTTGCTCAATCCCAGCCTGCCCAACAAGGCTACAGTGTTGACAAAAGCGAAAGAGAGAGTGATGAAGGACAGTGTTGCGTACAACAGGAGACATTGTGTGACAGAACTTCCTCCACTCTCACCAGGACAACCAGTGTGGATTACAGACACTAGGCGTGAAGGGACTGTCATCTCCTCTCACTCCACACCCCGCTCATACATTGTAGAGACCCCTTCAGGAGCCATCAGGAGAAACAGGCATCACCTCCAGCCATTGCCAGATGCCACACCAAAGTTACAAACCCCAAGTACGCCAGTCAGTCCAACAGAGAGCGCCCTGCCTGCTTCAAACCTATCGGCGGCTACAACTCTGACTCCTAAGACAGCAGACCCAGGTTCTGTCAGAACTAGGGCTGGCAGGGTTGTCAAAAAACCACAACGACTGGACTTGTGAAAACAAACAAAACAAAACAAAAAAAGACATGGGTTTAAAAGTAAAGGAAAAAAGGTTGAAGAGAAAGAAAAGTTTCTATGAGAGGTTCTAAAGAAAAAAAAAAGTACAGTTTTCATATATGCAGTAAATGTTCTTGTAAGTTTGATGTTTTCAGCGAAAGGAGGATGTGGTGTAATCTGTTTGAGTATAACCTGTTTTATTGTGAAAGGGTTCGGGAAAACAGGAAGTAAACAATAAAGGTCGAAGTTTGAGTGCTCTACAAGGTGTCGCTTGAATCCTTGCCTAAAACCACGACATGCTAGTTGCCAGGAGCACAGTACTTGCATGACTACACTGTGCCAAGATTAAAGTTTGGTGGAGGGGGTGTGGAGTTGTTTTTCCAGAAGTTGGATTCAGTGCCTTAGTTCCAGTAAAAGGAGCTGTTACAACCCAGTACAGTTCCATTTATTTTACAATTAAGGCAAACCAACCAATTAGGACAAAAATAAAACACAAGGAAGCTCTAAGCGTCAGGGTCTCCAAGGCCAAAATAACAAACAAAACGACCCTTTCTAGGTAAAAAAAAAAAAAAAAAAAAAAAAAAAAGAGACCATTCTATCTGTAAGAAAACAAAGTACAATTGCTAAGCTACCTGTCTAGCCCCCGGAACAGGAGAAAAAGGCTCAAACAAAGCAGTGAAGTCCTACCTCCTTCAGTGTGGATTACTCCAGTTTCTGTTGTACTCAAAAAAGAAAAACAAAGTCACACCAAGCTTCGCACGTTTTGGAGAACTACAGTCCGCTTCCCGAATCACTGTGTGAGGGTGCTGGGGAGCATCTCCCTCACTAAGTGATGTACGCACTCACGATGTCTGATAGGAAGTTTTGATTTTGTTATGCTTTTGTTTTGAAGTCCATTAACCTCTCTCTCTCTCTCTCCCTTGAAGTCAACTTCCTGAAGGCCTGAGTCATGGAGTGCACACATGATTATAGCCTAATGATGTTCACCTGAAAGGAGTTCTCCAATCACCCACTGATAGTGGGTTGAACCATCTGATGAGAGCTGAGGGGGGGGAGTGGGCTGAATTTTCAGTTTGATTTGATTTAGTTAGTTTGGATATTGTTTAGCTGGTGGGTGTTTTGTAATCAGATATTTGTGAGGTGTGTCAAAATAAACGCAGTATTTCACTGTATAGGTTTTTGTAGCTGGGCTGTGTCGGGGGGGGGGGACCTTTTACATTTTTTGGTGATGGTATGACCAGCATCTATTTAAGGAGGGGTTTGCTGAGCAGCTTGGGTGGTTATTTCTAGATGTGTTGCAGGTGAGCATGATAAAACCTCTGTACCAGAAAAAAGAACGAATATATTCAAAGCTTTGAAAACAATTGAAGGCTCGTGTGGTTGTTTTTTTTTTCCATTTGGTCCCCTTCACATTGCCTTGCTACCGCTACACACTGCACCCCAAAGCCCAGGGAAAAGGGAGAAAAAAGGGTGTGGCATTTTGAGCTGGCAGTCTTTATGCAGTGGTTGACAAGTGGCAACACAGGATTTGATAAACAGGATTTGATAAAGTAAATTGGTCATTCCTGTCCTTGATATTAAATACATTTATATTTGGAGATTCATTTATTAACTCGATTAAATTATTTTATACATGACCAAGAGCAACTGTTACTACCATCAATATAACCTCAAAGAGCTTCATCTTACAAGGAGGTACAAGGCAGGGATGTCCACTTTCTCTGTCCTTGTTTTCCATTGAACCATTGAACCTGCAATTCATCAAAACTCTACCACAAAAGGAATTAATTTAACAGAACATGAAATTTTGTTTATACGCTGATGATGTTCTCCCATATCCCAAGACCCATATCCCTCAAGGATTGAACAATCAATTCTCAAAAATATCAAATTATTCGATAAACTGGAATAAATCTGCAATTTTTCCACTTGGTAATTTAAAATGAACTGAAGAAGCTTCTCAGATGAGAGGAGAAATGTCTTCAAGCAACTTAAAGAACTTTTAACGCTTTTCTTTCAAAGCTCCTTAAGAGTACAATGACCTGGATGACTGAGAACCTTCACAGACATCAGATCTCCCTTGATCAGTCAGATTATTAAAAAACATTGTTGTTTTAAATCCCCAACCATAGAAGCCTGATCCAAATATAACAGTATTACTAATTCATATTTTACACCATCAATGTACACACCGCTTTAGAATGATCTGAATCCTTTCTATCTAACTTCATGGATCTCTAAAGGCATTACACATTTTGAAAATATTTTTGAATATAATCAAATCCTCCCATTTCCAGAATAAACTGCACGATATAGACTTCATGATACACAATTCCATGAATATCTTCAAATAAAATCCCTCTTACAAAGCAAATATAGCACAGAACAATTTATTATAGAACCTACTCTACAAATTACTGGACTACTTAGAATTATGTTCAGGAAGACAGTTCAATCAATATATAGAATGCTAAACAGGTCTGATTCATCATTATCTCTACACACATTAAAATGGCAAATAAATTTAAGTATAAATCCAAATGATGAATTTTTGGACAAAAAAATATTTGGGATGTGACAAAAAAACTCTAACCTTCAGCTTATTCCATATAAAATGCTTCATCAGATCCACTACACAGCTCAAAAAATGTATAAAATGGGTCTGGTTTAATCTGAAATTTACACACATTGTTCAGAAAAACACCCCAGATACATATTACCATGCTCTATTGCTCTGCAAACCTGTTCAGCAGTTCTGGCTACATATTTACAGAAACATATTCCATTATAGTTATGGAATATGTGTTCCACTCAGAGAGCGCAACTCACACTGAAGGGCAAGGGCTGTACTAAAACTTTGATGTTTTACGATGTTTTTGCTGATGTCAGCATGTAATTGCTTCAGCTCAAGCTGTTATTGGTATCTACCATCACATAAAATTTGGAAATGATATCTTGAAAACTGTAGACCCTAGAATGCTATCAAACAGACAGACAAACACAGAACCAAATAAAAACTCACTCACTTCACGGGGAGGATTACACAGAGAGTACACAAGTCACAGGTGAACAGAATTAAACTAACTAGATAGGGATAGTGAGGGAGTAAAACTAAATATAAGGCACAAGAGATAACAGAGTACCAAAATAAAACAGGAAGTAACAAGACAGAAAAACACCCGCTGAGAAACTAAAACTTGAAAACAGACTACAAGAAACAGAGGTAGGTAAAATCAATTGAAAATCCAAGGTGTCATGTAGTGCTGTACAGCAGGCAGGACTGGACACAAGTGCAGGACTCTGAGACACAGAGGGATGAACTTAAAGAGGCAGCTTTACTGCGCTAAGCAAAACTGAAAACACTGAACGCAGGACTTGGGACTGTCAAAATAAAACAGGAAACATGAGACATTCATGAGACTGACACTTGGACATGGAGACATGACGGGGGAGACAGAGGGACAAGAGTAACTAACCAAGAAACATGGAACATAGGTGAAGCAAAGGAAATAGAACCATTAGTCACAATAACTCAAAGAATATTAAATCAAAAACACAAACACTGTGTCACCAGACCCAGGACCATGACACAAGGACTTAAATATTACCTACAATGAAAGTAAAAAGCGAACCTGAAATACAAAACTCAAAGAACCATAAACTTTACAGAAATTAAAAAAACTGGGTCAACAATCCAGGACGGTGACAAAAGCAGAAACTCATAATTACTTTATGTATGTAAAATAAAATATACATGCCCAGTGAATACACTTGTCTAATATTAGTGTTTTAAGCAATTCAGTTTCAACCATGTTAAAAAGAAATGTTTAAATGTACCTTTTAATATGACTTACTTTTATTGCATTATTTAGTGTCACTATATGTTAATTAATGCCACGTTAAACTGATTTTGATCATCACACAGTTCCCCCGAGTATTCACCAAACATTCCTCTCAACTCCTTGTCATATAAGTTGAATCTAGTTTGGCTGTATAACAACAAAGGAAGTAAAATGTTATTCCTTTACATTGTTGATAAGGAGAAATGAAACTCATACTTTGGCCTGATCTTTGGCCTGATCCACTATCTATAAAACCTATAACCCTTTACAACCTGCCATAAAATACTATTACTGGGAACAAAAGAGGGCGAGGTAAACTGCAGGTTCTTCTTAACACCTGTTGTTCATGTGTTCAATTCAGTGTCGGTTTTCAGGTTTGGGAAAAAACAACTGTACCGACATGGACATGTTGAGTAAGATTTGTCTGGTCCTCATTCTATCCATATTTGTTTGTGTCATCACTGGAAGTCCAATAGGTGAGTGCAACCTGAATAGATGGAAAAAATGTTATTTTGTACCATAAACAGCTGGAAAAATGATGATGATTGTTTTCAGTCTATGCTGAAGGCCTTATTTTTACTATATACATATACTACATTATACTGATAATGGAATCATTAATGTGTTTTTTCAATACTTACAAAAATCAAACAGAAATACATGGTATTTGTGTAGTTATAGATGATAAGTTTTGACAATGGGATACCTGGATTCATAGTAAAGTGACGTTTTGAGCTATCATTAACTCCTGCAGGGTATCAGGCTATGTTGTTAGTAATCCATAGGTGACACCTTTTTCTACCCCATACTAAATGTACCATAAAGCTTTTTATTTCTGCTTGGACTATAGCAATGGCAAATTGTGCTGATAATGCTTGATTTCAAACTCATTTCACATTTCAGTATTTTTGTTTCAAAGTCCAGTTTAGAAAAGATTGTGTTGTAGTGTGTGAGAGAAAAGCTACATTGATCATTTTAATGGCTATAAAAGAATCTAGACTATTTTTAACTCTCACTGGTGCCTCAGTTCTTGTTGGTTTGTGGGAACTGAAGTAGCATTTGGATCCAATATATGACTAACAACATTAAGCTTTATTTAGCAGTAAGGATCCATTCTAATTAAGTGCTTTTATTTTTCATATGTGTATTTTGTTATTAATAGTATTTGTTGTTTTTTTTAATTGTTTGTTTGTTTCTTTTGTGTTTGTTGTCTGAACATGATATTAGGACCTGAGTAGGCTACTAACAGATTTTGCAGTTTTGTGTTGGAGTAAATTATTCACAGATTTTTCCCTGTCAGTGTGTCTTGTTTGTGTCATGGAAATTTGTTTAATAAAACACAAACACTTGATGAGTGTCTTTGAAATGGGTTTAATTACAAGCTGCAGCTTGCCCCAGGAGGCCCCCCTCCTCTTCAAGGGTGAGAGAGGGGTCTCTCTGTCAGTCTAATGCAGGGGTCTCAAACTCCAGGCCTAGAGGGCCTGCAGGTTTTAGATATCACCCTGGATCAACACACCTGAATCAAATGATTATTTCATTACCAGGCCTCCGGAGAACTTCAAGACATGTTGAGGAGGTAATTTAGCCATTTGAATCAGCTGTGTTGGATCAACACACATCTAAAACCTCGAGGCCTGGAGTTCGAGACCCCTGGTTTATTGTCTCTAATGTCTAATGGTGCCTGGGTGTTCTAGTCTACATCTAACTATTACAATACTACAATGTGTGGAATAAAGTATAAAACACATATATGATGCTATCCTTCATTTAAAACTAATACCTATATATTATTGTCAGAACATGTGATCAATCCCCTAAGGTAAAAAAAAAAAAAAATTCCTGGTAAGTGAAAGATTAACTTCGAACAAGGAGGTTTTCATATGATATCAATCATTATTCCATCCATTCTCTTCCGCTTATCCTTTCCAAGGTCGTGCAAGGCGTGGGGGGTGGGATGGGGAACGGATTGGCACGTATCCCAGCTGCGAGCTGCAGGGTACAAACACCCTGGACAGGTCGCCAGGGCTAACACATAAACACAAACAAACATTCGTCTATCTATTGACCTATCCCCACTGAAATCAATCAAATCTGACAAAAATTTTCCACCTGCTGCATTCCAAATCAACTACTTTTTTGTTAATAACTTTATCATAGCTAATAAAATCACGCAAAATATTACGTTCATACTATTAAAATTACAGTTACATGCCCTCAAATTATATCAAATTATATAGTTATTTTATAATACTAAATGTTAAATATTAAATATGAGATTTTATTTACTGAAGGAACTAAAAGCCTTTATAATGATGATTAAACCCCATACAGCACGTACAAAAGGTGAGGTTTGTACGTTAAACCTTGGCCCTTTGCTGATATCAGGAGCAACATGCCCTGTTCTAATAGTCATGATGTCATGGAAATGGAAATTTTCACTTGGTTGTCATGAGTATATGAATCTTAATTGGTAACATAAAGTCAGTACGCATGGGAATATAGTGGAGTTCTACAGTTGGTGTTTTCAAGAAGTTAACACTATCAGAGAGAAGAAAGTGTCAAATAACAATATTGGCAAATCATTTTAGCACAGAAGGAACCACAGATAGAAGAAAAGCCTGGTATCAGAATGTAAAAAAAAAAAAAAAAGGAAAAAGAAATCTCAGTAATAAAAAAATGGACATGCCCAGTTACATCTGCATATCAGCTGTTAGAAATAGTGGTTTTATGTAATATCGATAATCTGTTCACTCTGTGCTAACTCACTGGTTTTGTTTCTGAAGGTACTTCAACCATAAATTGTAATGCGGTGACTCCTCCTAAATATTTGGGTGAAGTCAATGAAGGATATTCAGGTAAAGTGTCTTTTTTCATCTTTACTTTATAATTTTTTAATAACACATTAATCAAACATAGTATATTCCTGTGTCAACAATCCTTTATTCCGGTATAAAATGAATAAATGCCTGATGGTAGTAATACAAGTGTCAAGGATGCACTGTGTGGCAGGCAGGATGAGGACCTACATGCAGGACTCAAAAAAGGAGTGAACTAGGGGAGACAGCTTTAATCCTGTATCAGAAATATTAAAACATAAAAGTATTAGTAAGCAAAAAATGCAAAAACTAGAAACAAAGAACAAAAGCTAGGAAACTGGAAAACTAAGGCTACGTTCACACTGCAGGTGTTAATGCTCAATTTCGATTTTTTTGATCAAATCCGATTTTTTTGTCTGCTTGTTCACGCTACAAATAAAATGCGACAGCAAACGCGCTCTAGTGTGAACGATCAAAGCGGCCCGCATGCGCAAAAGAAGATGTCACACACAACGCGCTCTGTTTAGACCCAGAGCAAACAATATTGTTTGACTGATGGCCCTTAATATAAAGACTTCGGACTTTACGTTTCCCAATTTTTGCTTTAAGTTATTTTGTTATTTACATAATAATGTAGATAACCTAATAATTATCCTTATTGCTGTTTTAGAGAGGAGCGGTGCTTCAAAGGATAGTTGCAGATTTCTGTCAGAATCTGCAGATTATACAGTACAAATAAAATGTTCACGTTGTCTTCCCAACAGTTTCACTAACATCTACACGGGATGGCCAGGAAGCGTTCGCGATGTCTTCTCCGGCGCTTCTCCGGCACTGATAATTGGCATCTGTCTTGTGTCAGTGACGTAAAAGACGGATTTAATGCGACATGACCGTTCAAACAGCAGTTGCTTTCTAAAACATCGGATATGTATCGGATTCAGTACCACATATGAAAGTGACCCAGATCGGATTTGAAAATATTGGATTTGTGCCGTTCACACTGTCATACCATGATCGGATATGGGTCGCATAGGGTCAAAAAAATCGGATTTGATGCGCTTTCACCTGCAGTGTGAACGTAGCCTAAGACTAGAACAGAGAACTAGGAAGGTAACGAGAGGATGAGAAACAGGAGGGAAACACAGCTGGAACTGATCTAACACGATGAGAGAGGTAGGAAGCAAAACTGAAAACACTAACACAGGACACGAGACTATCCAAGTAAAACAGGAAACAACAACACACTAAGACACAGACAGAGGAAGCGAGAGACACGACTGGGAAATAAACACGGAGACAGAACTTAAGATTCACAAGAGACATGGCAGACTACACATGGAACATGGACTCAGGGGAGGCAAGGAAACAGAACCAGGAATAATACTGAAGAATATAACATTAACCAGAAAACACACACACTGCGTCACACACCCAGTACTGTGACAGAAAGACTATGGCATGAAGGAAACAAGAAGTAAAATGTGTTTTTTTTCTCCTGGTCTTTAAAACTATCCATACTTACACATTTACTGTATGTCTAACGACAGTTATAGTGTTTATCCTGTATTCTTCATAATTCTCCATGATGCTGCAGGGGATGTGGAGAGGATAGAGGGTATCGCGGCAGGAACCAGTGTGAAGTTAGTGGACCATATCTTTGTTCCCCACCTTGAGTTTCTGGAGCTGAGTTTCACACCTGGGGACACCTTTGCAGTTGTTCGCACCAAGAAACCTCTAGATGCAGATGTTCCGATGTCTGTAAGTTTGGGTGAACCTATTTCCCAGAAATTCTATATGTATTATAAATACAGCTTATTTTAAATATCAAAAGAAAAGGAAACATTTTTAGTTCCCATTGACTGCTATACAGTATCTTCCCATTGCAGCTGAAGACCAATATACTAAACCCTCACAAACTTCATGGGAGCCTTTTGTCATAAAATGCCAAAAACATATGTAAAAAAAAAATGTATATGTAAATCAGTGCAATAAATAACAAAACAGCAGCGTATAGTCTTACACATCAAAACATTCAAGTGAAATTCTGCTGCACACACTATGGGCAGCACTTAAGAAATTCTACAATTATGCAACGTTTTATTATAATCGGCTGCAGTTTTTATTAGATTTCATTATCTTTATTCTTTTTTTTATGCTGTTCGGTTTAGTTTAAAAATAAATGACTCATTCATAAATGAGACATTCTAAAGTTCGCTTATGGTAATCCACTGTGTTCCTGTCTTATAGAGCGCTACCACCCTGTATTATTCTGTCATGTGTGATGGTGCTATTAAGGTGGGTGATATTCTGTGGTTGCAAAGTTTCAGTATTTATGCATATACTTTACAAGATTAAATATGTCAAGTTATTATTATTTTTTTCATTTTACAGTACAATAACACTCGGACACTGAAAATCATTGATGTCAATGACAACGCTCCGATATTTGAAAAGAAACTGTACTCCAAAGATGTCTCTGAGGTTAGCCACTAAAATCTGTTAAAAAGGGAATTCAGACCACTTGCATGATACATTTCTATAAATGTGAGAATCATATGTGTACTTAAGAGGAAAATTAAGAAGATAGGATGGAACCACAAAACATGCATGTTTCTCTGGCTGCATGTGATTTAACTTTTTCTTCTTTCAGACACTTAATCTGAATGCTGAGGTTATTCGAGTGACAGCTACGGATGCAGACGCCACTTCGGAAAACAATAGAGTGACATATTCCATTGTAAAAACATTTAAAATTTCTTGAAAAGCTAGTGAGAGTATGTGTTTTTGAAGTAACACATGGGTTAATTTACTTGTCACTTATATAAATAATTCAGCTTTCACATAAGATAATTCATACTGGTCGTCGTTAATGTGTCTGTATTTAATCTGTCATTATAAAAAATAACAATAACAACATGGTGATGATGTTTTGTGGTTTTGTTGCTTTTTTATAAGGCACCAGCCACAGAAGACTTTGAAGTTACTGACTCGGGGGCGTTTATGTTGAAAAGACGTTTGAACTACAACGCAGTCCAAAACTACCACTTTACTGTGACGGCCAAGGTGATTAAAAATTATTTCGAGCAACTGATATTAATAAAAACTGAACTACTTGAATCAAGAAAATATGAATATTGTCTTGCTATCCTTCACTGCAGGATAAAGAAGGACTGAATGACACAGCCTCGGTGGTGATTAATGTAGATGACTTTGATAACTTGAATCCCTATTTCAGCCACAGTCTGTACCAGGCTTTTATTTCAGAGAACCAAGTAAGTCTCAAAATCTAAATTCTGTACACGTAGTGTTTAATCACAAAGTCTTTAAATATTAAATCTGTAAATTTTCTTTTTTCTAATAATATATTTTATGTTCCTTATGAATTTGAAGTCATTAAGATAAATGGGGTTTTTTTTACAAACAGATTTGATTTGATTCTATAGCCATGTTTACATGATGAATACAGTGCAGTAGTAAATGCAAATAAAACTGTACAAAGATAAAGAAACAAACATAAACAAGATTCAGAAATGCTGATGCCTTCTGAGAGGATATACTCAGCCAAAACCAGGCCAAAGTCCAGAATTTTCTTCTTTTTTTTCTTTTTTCCCTAAAATAAACACAAATCAGATTTCATTTACATATCTTCACTTTATAAATTAAACATGTCAAAATCTGCTAGTTCTTTGAGGCCCATCCTAGCTGTTATAGAGTAAAACGCAAGCAACGCTCTGGACACGTCACTGTGGCAGCTTTGAAATACAGAATGTAACTCTCGTGTTTTTTGTGTACTTCAGCTTGGATTATTCTATACCATTCAACCAGAGGAAATAAAGGCACAAGATGGAGATATTGGGATCAACATGACTTTAACTTATACCATCAGTGGTGGTAAATGCTTAAAAAACATTTTTGTTCAGTTTTTTTTTTTTTTACTAATACCACATTAAACCTGTGAAAAACTATTTATGTTTGTTTAGTTTCTCCAGACAAATATCAAAGAAACTTTAACACTGACCCCTCCAGTGGAGTTTTGTCTGTGATTGCTGCCTTCGATAGAGAGGAAATGAACAGCAGCATGATCTCTATCACCATCAAGGTACTGACATTTTAATCTATGCATTCATTAAGAGTAAAAAGGTCTGTTGTGTCAAAATGGTTCAGTCTTGGCTGAAGGCTCACCAAAATTTAACACAGTTAAACAGTTTTCACTTGTGTTACATATAGAATTTGCACAAAAGTTAAGAACGCGGCTCATATGAACAAATACTGCTATTCATTATCTAAATCTAAATATCGCTCCGCTTTAATGCTCTTCAGGCAGCCCAAACAGACGACAGTATGAAGACAACTGAGACAGTAGTCTCTGTCACCGTAGAGGATGTTAATGATAATGCTCCAGAGTTTGATGAACCCAGCTACTCTGTGACACTTCTGGAAAACTCGCCCGTTGATGCTGTTCTGTTCAAAGCTTCTGTCACTGATCTCGACCAGGTAGTCTACAGTTAAAATACACATACCATTTAGAGATATATTCTGTCAGTTGATGCTGTTAATAATATATAAAAACTGCATGTATATTTTTATTCACTCTCTTCATTTTCATATTTTTTCCTAGGGAGGGTTTGTGGGAACAATGAGGATCATTCCAGAGTCTGCTCCTTTCTCTATCAGCTCTGATGGGACAGTCAGAGTGAAAAACTCTACAGCTCTCGACCGAGAGACCACTGAAACAATCACATTTCAGGTCATTTAGATTTAAGATAAAACAACTGTCAGTATATACTGGGTCTTAATTCATGTTTTTAAAAAAAAACCCTGAATACTCAGTTTGAGCCATTCAGTTTTAAACAGACTAAAATAATTGAAAAGTGGGAGAAAAACTGTGTTTTTCAAAGAGTAAAGTTTGTCCCAACTTTCATCTCAACTTTGTTCTTCTTACTAATTTTAAAGGTAGAAGCAAGAGAGCAACATGAACCCAACAATGTTGCAACAACACAAGTTACTGTGACTCTTCTGGATGAAAACGACAACATTCCTAAATTCACCAGCGGCATGTATGAGGGAAAAGTGTTTGCAAATCAAACAGAGGGATTGTTGCTGGTCCAGGTTAGTGAGTTCTACTCAATAATACATGCGGACAGATTCCATAACTGCATGTGTATTTTTTTCAATCACTTCAATTTACTCTTTTACTTGCATTGCATTCAATCATACCAACTCAGAAAAATATTTTTTTACAACTAAAAAAGATAAACACTTTCTCATGGCATTACTAAATCATATTTTATGCATATCATGCATTTTTTGTTTTTACTGTTATCATCTTGTGTTTTGCTTTTTTTTATTTCCATGTCATTTAAACTGTGATTTGTATTATGTGACTCCAAGGTTCGGGCAGAAGATCCAGATGTCGATGTAAATGGGCAGATTGCATACTCTATTGACTTTGGGAACAGTAGAGGATACTTCACAATCGATGAAAACACCGGAGAAATTACACTAGCTAAAACCATTCCCCTGCAGGAAAACCAGATTTTGGAGTTCCCTCTCTACGTAACAGCAAAAGATGGTAGATTTTGTTATTATTATTCTTATTATTGTTGTTGTTAATATTTTTGAGGTTGTTGTGGTTGTGGACATGGCTTGCCAGAATAGGTTATTTAATTTCAGAATCCCTTATTCTGACATTCACTAAATCATAACTTACACAACTGTGATTATTTGGCATGCAGCACAACTGCAGCATATGTGCACAACTTCACGGCCTGCTTTCTTAGTTGCTATGCCTAAGTGTAATGTCATAGCAATCACTCCACTTTAGCGTCATAAAATTGCTACCTTGCATGTGCCAAGGTTATTAATCTCATATGAGTAATTCATGTTTTTCACAGAACTTCATTGCTTTCAACAAGGCATTTTACAGTTCTGTCACCTGGGTAACTTTAACGTCCAAACTGAGTTTTTTTTGGGGGGGGGGGGGTGTTTTTGTTTCTGTTTTAATAAACAATGCTTGAGCTATATGAATTTTAATTTTAAAGAAACTCCATCTCAAGTATCACCACACCAGCTCCCCCAACACATTTGGGAGAGCTTGATAACCAGTGGAAAAGTGGGACATAGTGCCATGGAAACAGAAACAAATGGACACGTCACAAGTAATTATTGATAGACTTAGAAACAGAGAATGTTTGAAGTGTGGCTGAGCTGCTGTAATTCTGATCATTTATCTCCAGTTGAAACGTTGCGTTAGAAAATTTTCTCCAAGGCAAAGGTCCTTAGAGACATATCAGGGAGGCAACAGTGTCCAAATAGTAAGTGAAAACCAGTAATGGTAAAGGGTTTTTTTTACTTTTTGCAAATGTCATACAGGTATTGACTATAGATGAGTTCTTATGCCATTGCAAGGCATCTATATAGTGAGAAAAGACACTATAGACCACACTAAGATGGAAGTAACTACTGTTACATAATCTTAAAGTAGACCAGCTGACCTCTTAATGCCTGCCATCATTAAAGTAGCATAATATTCTTCTTCATCTGTCCTCTAGGTGGCGTCATACCTCGCTCCTCCTCAGCACAAGTGAATATTTTTGCTCCTGGTGATTCAAAACCTCAGTTTTTACAAAAACTTTACCATTTTACCATAGAGGAGGAGCAGGAGCCAGGAGTTGCAGTTCTTAAGGTACGTTTCCCAGTGAATTTGTGTGCAAACCAGTGTTTTTATCATCCAAATGTCCCTGTGTCAAATGCCAAGTTACATTTAGCTATTCACTGTTGTTGCTATAGTTAACTTTAAATTTCATAGTAGGATTTTGTCAATTCTGTATTTCTTTCAGGTTAACTACCTTGCAGTATATCCTGCTATTCCTGTGTTTTTAGTTGCAACAGAAGGTGACAAATTCAAAATCTCCGACAGCGGTGAATTCACCACCAAGGTTAAGCTTGACCATGACGAAGGTCCTCAAAACTACTCAGTAGAAATTACCATCACTGACGGAACAAGCAGCGACACTGCCGTGGTTGAGATCCAAGTCACTGACATCAATGACAACAGTCCAGTTTTTTCCTCCAGCTCAGTCACCAAATCTGTTCTGGAGGATGCAGAGGTAGGATTCAATGTTACTGCAGTTCCAGCTACAGACAAAGACAGTGGCTTCAACAAGGAGATCAGATATTCACTGAGAGGAGGAGAAGGGAGCTTTTCTATTGATCCTGTGTCTGGGATGGTCAGTTTGGCTGGTGCACTTGACAGGGAGACCAAGGCAGAATACAGCCTGCTGGTGGTGGCTGAAGATCAGGGTCGTCCAGCCAGGTCAGCCACAGCCACTCTGACAGTACAAGTATCTGACATCAACGATAACACGCCAAAGTTCTCAGTGGCTGAGTATCAGGTTGAAATCTTAGAAACAGAGTCAGTGGGTGCAAGCTTGCTCACCTTATCAGCTCTAGATCCTGATGAAAGTGTAAATGGAATAGTTACGTACAGCATTTTTCAGCAAAGCCCTTCAACAGACCCTGCTGTTTTTGATTTGGAGTTGTCCACTGGGATCCTGCGACTGGTCCAGCCTCTAGACTACAGTGAGGTGAATATGTATACCCTGAAAGTTCAGGCCACTGATGGGGGAACACCTTCTTTGGTTGGGAATGGCTCAGTGGTGGTGAAGATAAAGGACGAGAATAATAATCCACCTGAGTTCAGTAAGGAAATCTATCACATGCCCGTCTATGAGAACCTGCCCGGTGGTGCATCCATCCTGGTGCTGGAGGTTACTGACAAGGATGAGGTGAGTTACATGACTGGGTTCAGCTGTGATAAGTTTTGGTTCTTATTTGGTCTACTGTGCCAAAAGACCAAAATGTTTTTCTGCAGTTGTACTGATATATCAGTATATGCGCCTAATTTGTTCTTAATAATTACCTTTGGTTATGAAGTCATCTGATTTAACACAACTACCTTCCTTTTTAGGGTGGATTCTCCAATGGCTACTTCCTTTACAACAATGACACTTTTGAGATCAATAAGCAGGGTGTTGTCTCACTGAGAAGAGATGTAGCCTTGGACAGAGAGACAAAAGACAGCTATTTGTTACAGGTAAATATATATATATATATATCACCATATGCATGGTGATGAAAATTGTGATATTATATTGTCTTACACTATTGTTTGAAATATAAAAGAATGGTATACAGATTATTATATAGGTTATAGCTATCCCCATTGAGCTAATTTTAGTTTAATTCATATTATTATTATAGAATATTATTTAATAATAATAATGATAAATGCAGACATTCTGAGATTGCCATGTATTAATGTATACACACATCAAATATTTTCTGCTTTCAAAACATAAATACTTATAACCTAATGGTGAGCCATTGTACCATTTTTGAAATTATTACATTTGGAATAGGAGAATGAGAGGCACAGAATCAGTTCAGCAATATTTTTCAGATTTTTTTCATTATTCAGTCCTCTTTCCATTTTCTTTTTATGTGTACAAATATAACTTTACTGTAGTTAATTTGTGCAATGTTAAAAAGCAAAAATAACAATAATAATAAGTTAAAGGGAACAAATACTAAATGCCCAGGCTAAATTTAATTTTTTTTTGGTTAAAAAAAAGTAACTTGGTGACTTAGAGCTAAAGTTTGTAAAATCCTGTGGGGGAGGTTTCTGTAACTGTGTTTTCTGTGTCTCTATTCAGGTTGTCGCAGTGGATCAAGTGACTAATGGTCTGAGTTCCACGGCTGAGCTCAATTTCACAATCCTTGATTACAATGACAATTCTCCACAATTCCCAAGCATTCCTGACCCACTGATGATCATTGAAGGCAATTACTCAAAGGAAAGCCCAGGAGAAATTTTTACCATCACACCCACAGACGCAGACCTTGGGCTAAATGGAGAGGTCACCCTCTCCCTTATCTCCCCCCACCCACTCTTTAGATTCAGAGAGGTGAGGCAAAAGAAAAAAAACAGCTGGGAACATTTTCCAACATGCCAGAGTTCCATTTTTGTCTATTATAGTGACTGCTTTACCTGACATGATAGTTATATATTGCCACACACATATTAATTCTGTTCATTTATATTAGCGCAATCTGAAGTCTGAACCTCTGGCACAAAAAGAGCCTTATTTAGTATGCAGTATAAGTGGACATAAACCAAAAAAAACAAAAACAAATAAAGGAACACTTCTAAACACATCAGATCTCCATGGATACACCTCCACAGACAGGTAGCATGATGTTATCCATGCTTCTCCATACCCTTTCTTGTGGGGCTCAGGGTGAATCTGCTTTCAGCAAGGTACAAGTGGTATACCTCCCAATTCTATGGCAAATTCTGATTGGGCTCCACAGACAGTGCCCGACAGTGAGTACAGGGCCCATTAGATGATGTTGGGCCCTCAGTCCACCCTAATGAAGTCTGTTTCTGATTGTTTGCTCAGAGACATTCATACTACTGCCCTGAAGGAGGTCATTTTGCAGGACTGACAGTGCTCATCCTGTTCCTCCTTGCACAAAGGAGCAGATAGTAGTCCAGCTGATGGATTAAGCACCTTCTATGGTCCTTTCCACCTATGTAGAGTAACTGCCTGTCTCCTGGAATCTCCACCATATTCTTGAGACTTTATTGTTCTGGAGACACAGCAAACCTGTCAATGACACATGTTGATGTGCCATCCTGGAGGAGTGGGAATACCTGTGCAACCTCTGTAGGGTTCAAGTGTCACCTCATACTGTGATGCTACGGACACTAGTCGAATGTAAACCCAGTGAAAAAACAGTCAGAAAATATGTTGAGGGACAAAAGGTCAATGTCCTCCACCTGCAAAACCATTCATTCATGTTTTGAGGGCTTCTCTCCTTGTTGCTGCTCTAAAGCACCTGATGTTAATTCTATTAACAACAAACCAGCTGAAAATGATTAATAATCCCCTTTGCTACTTAACTGACCAGATCAATATCCTAGAATTTACACTGACTTGATGATACTGTGATTAAAATGTGTTCCTTTATTTTATTTTTATTTTATTTTATTTTAGTGTATATTACAGAAAATAAGGAAACTCATACTCACAATAGAAATTCATAATAGGTCCTTAATTAATTAATTACAGTAGTTGTGGGTTCTACACTGCACTGTATATGGAAGCAGCAACAAAAGTTACAGTATAGACATTGTTCGCAGTGCTGCATATTTTAGGATAGGATGGAAAAATCTGTCATAAAGAGGGGCAAAATGATTATATCACTATTATGTGAGTGCTGTTGGGCTGGTTGTAGTTATGTTGTAGGTATAGTATAATTATGTTGGATGTGTGTTGCAGTTTCATGTGTTGTGTTACAGGATGGGACATTGCTGGCTATTGGTCCTTTGGATCGGGAGAACAGGGAAACATATGACCTGACTGTGAAGGCTTTAGACAAAGGCAACCCTCCAAGAGAGGTAACTACAGAAAATGCTTACAGACCCTGAAACAGCCAACATTCCAAAAAGCTATTGCATTTTACAAAATTAAGTCTACTTTTGGTCAAGTTGAGCATTTTCACATCATCCATCCATTGTAATGGATCATGTCTCATCTTGCTTTGTAAAAGTGTTCTTTATTAAATTGAACTTTGGACTTTGCACACCAGAACTTCACCTCCATCAGAGTAAGCCTCGCTGACCTGAACGATAACAAACCCGTGTTCAGTTCCAGCGACTACGTCAGCACCATCCTGCTGAAAGACGCAGAGGAAGGAAAGCTTTTGCTCACGCTGTCTGCTACTGACAGAGACACTGGGAACAATTCTCTCATCACCTACAGGTCAGTTCAGATGGACAGGACACTTTTGGAATGTGACTGCAAAATCATTTCACCTTCTTTATGTAACAAATTGAAAGTTGGTAGGCTTTGGAAAATTTCAGGGACTCCGCAATTATGTTTTTTGTAGCAAGAAAATATATTACAAATAAATACAAAGAACACAAAGAACAAATTCAAGGACTTGCAACCATCTGCTACATAGGAAAACAAGGACAAAAAATTATATGATTATATGATTTGTGTGGCTTGCCCATGTCCAACCACACCCTGGGCAGGTCACAAATCCAAGAGCAATTCATCTCCCAGTAAAAATTGTCTGAGTTTAGTCCCTCTGTTCTAAAGTCACTGCTGACATTCCTGGGCCTGGAACAAATTCTCCTGTGATAACCTCCCCAATTTGTATAGCTTTGCTCTGAGGTCCAGAACTTATTGAGTTTTCTTTGCATAATTATTGAGAACTAAAACAAGCAATACCCCTGCACACTCCAGTGAAATGGCCCAATGAGGTCCATGCCAATGCGCACAAACGGGACCTCCATTAATGGTAATGGGCACAAAGGCTCAGGATGGCTGACTGGTTCACCAACTGACATTCCAGACAGGATGCGCAACATCGGCGCACATCCCAGCTACTAGAATTGGGCAATGATTTACTCCAGAGTTTTATCATAATTTCCTGGCTGCTTTTAGGCACCAACAACTGGGTGTATGAGTCTCATTACTCACTCAATATAAACTGTCCCTCATTACAAAATGCAGAAATTTCAGTGCTACATCAACTTTTATCACTCTGTGAAAGGCTGAGTGCAGACTGTCATCACAAGACTGCTCTTGTGGGAAATCTTTTGTGGAGCAAATCACCGTTACCAGCGGGGTCTCCCGTGAAGGCCCCACCATTTCCTCTTCCCCAGAGTTGGTGTCTGATGACCTCGTGTCACCACTGAGCACAGCACAGGCATACATACTTCTGTATGTTTCTCCTGGGCTGGGTGAGGGTGTCAGAAGGCTGGTGGAGCACATCATCTGCGCAGCTTCAATGAGTGGACATTCTTGGCAAACGTTTCCCAGCCGCCCACATGTCCAGCACTCCTGCCCTAACTGTCATGCTGCCCTGAGTGGGCAGGGCACAGCATCCATAGCCACAGCAAAACATCTGTGTGCAACCAAAGTCCACAGTTGAATTAAGTAAATCCAACATGTTCTTTTTTTCAGCTTCTAAGGGAAGCATGTATTTTTTTCTAAAGTATTATGTATGCAAAAGAGACATCGTCTACGTGAATTTCTTTTTTGTTTGTTTATATTTTATTTTTTTATCTATTAAAATGCATGGATTAAACATATTTCAAGACAGTTTAGTGTTGTTGTATGTTGTTGTAGTTGGAGTATTTATTAAGGTTCCTTAAATGAACTTTTTCATTTTTGCTGTTTTAGTTTCTCTGGAGAAGGTTCTCCATACTTGGACCTAAACACCCAGACTGGGAATGTGACTTTGACCTCTAAATTTGCTGATTTAACAGAAGATACCACACTTGTGCTGACAGCTGTGGCCACAGACCACGGCCAGTCCCCTTTGAGCACCACAGGTCAGTCTAATGGCTCTTGGCATCATCGGTTATTTGAGCTTTATTTTTTGATTTATTCGTTTATTTTAACTGTAAACCATAACATCATAGTACGCATGCATTTTAACCTTTCCAAGTTTAGGAATAAATGCATATCTGCTTTGTATTGGGAACACATAGATAGGAAAAGTAAAACTGCAATGTCACAGCCCTGCGTAGGGAAAGTGCTATGTGAGGCATAAACAATCTAGAGTTGTGTTTTTTGCTGTTTTCATGAGTTGTGTTTTTGCGGAAAATTTGTTCTCAAAAACAGACAGTGAAAAAAAGGAATTTGACATGAAGAGATGGTCCTAATATTCCTAAACGAGGAAAAGGAGAAACTGACATTCTGGTTTCATCCAATTGTCACGAGAATGCAGCAGCAGGGAGAATTTCATAGTTGAAGCTGTTCACGGCTGCTTTCGTACATATTTCAGGATGTCAGTGGGGCAGTTTGAACTCTTGTTACCAGAATTGGGACCATATATGAGGAGGCAGAGAAATCATTTCAGAGAGCTGAGTAAGCCGGAGCTGTGTCTAGCTGTGTGTCTGAGCTAAAGTCAAAGTCAAAATCAAAATAAACTTTATTGTCATCTCTGCTGTACACAGCACAGTATATAGCAGAGACGAGACAACGAGGCTCCAGTTCCATTCAGTGCAAAAAGACAACAATAAATATAAGAAGAGTAAGAAATAAATATACACTTTAAGACTAAGGTAAGGGGAGTAAATATACATTTTTAGGTAAAAAGGATCAATAACAGTCTAACTTTACAATTTACAATTGACATTTAAAGTGACCTTGAAGTGGTTTAAAGTGACCAACGTAACGGCTTTACAGTTACGAGTATGAGTGATTTAAAGTGACCAACATGAGCAGGATTCCTGAGTGTAGGATTGTCCATAGAGCAGCATCTGTATTTACAAAGGCAGTGGTATCAAAGGCTGTTGAGGTTGTTGGGCTTGACAGAAAAGTGTAACTCTGTGTTATCTGCATAGCAATGGTAGGAGATTCCATTAAAACCATTAAGTAGGTGACCCAGTAGTCTGTTAAGGGTGGATTGGACCACCCTTGACTGCTGCCTATGGTGCCTCCTGCTAGTGGTGGAATTACAGAAGGGCAGGCCCATGAGTCTTCTAAGGCTGCACCCAGCCAGGTTCCATGCGCAAAGGGGGCAAACAGGTGCTCTTCCTTGAGCTCCCTTCTCATCCCTGGCAGGGTAAAATGGTTCCTTGGTTAATATCTTCTCATAGGTGTCATCTGCAGTATGTAGAAATGTGTAAAAATGTTTATGAATAACTCAAACACTGGACACATTTGAAAAACTTATGTTTAGACATAATGCTATATTTTATTAGTCTTCAGTTTCAGTCACTGTTTGATCAAGTTTAGGAATAAATTAATAAATAATGATTTATTGGAAGTTAACATGATTTGACTTTAAAAGCATCTTTTCACAATGTTAACCAATTCAGTTTAGTTCAGTTTTATTTCTATAGCATGGAAAATTATTCGACTCAGCTAAGAATTACACAAAAAAATTGACAGAACTTTCAGTTTGTACTAATAAATCCTAAATTTTGTATGAACTGTTAAGTTTCTAAAAATTAACAAATTAATTGTTCATGTGAAGATGCTGTTCGATGCATTTAAAAAAATTAGCTTCACCTGTGTGGGAGTTTAACCCATAATTTTCCTGCAGCTCGTGTTGTGGTGAATCTGAAGATTTCCAGTCTGACTGAGAATGTGGCCTTCCTGAGCTTCTCCTATAACTTCAGCCTGCCTGAGAACCAGGAAGCAGGGGTTTTGGTAGGCAAGGTCACTGCCTCCTCAGGAAGCAACCTTTACAATGTCACATATTCGCTGAATACACATGAAGACCTGTTCTCCATAAACCTCAGTGGAGCCATCTTCACCAAAGCACAGCTCGACAAAGAACAGCAGGAATGGTACTTCTTGGAAGTGGAGGTTGTGGACACACGGAACCCACCTACATCAGCAATGACGACGGTATTGACTTTAACAAAAATTTGCAATTTCACTGATTGCAGAGGAACAGAGGAAGGGAACAGAATTAGATTAGATTAGATTAGATTAGATTAGATTAGATTAGATTAGAATTAGAAAGTATGTCAAGATGCCACAGCAAATGTAATCAAAAGTGTTATTACATACAAAGCCCATGTATAGAGCTCCTTGGCAATCCAAGCATGACCAAATACTTGTCCATGTATTTTAAATTTTAATTAATTAATTGTAAAGTAATCCTTTTTACTTGTAGTGTTATTAACATGAGATTAGTATCACAGTCAGGAAATTAATTATTACAGTAGCAGAGTGAACACAGCAGGGATAAATACACATAGCATAACCTAACTACAATAATACTATACCAAAACAATACTGTAATACTGTATTGTATTGTTTTGTTTTTTGTTTGGTTCTGTATATCTGTGCATATGTATATACACAGATATTACACAAAATACAGTTGATGAGAGAGAGAGAAGTCTAGTAGTAGCAAAAACTAAATGCTTCATCGTGCAGTGGATAGTGTTGCACATTGAGATATGTACAGACTATGTGTGTATCCTCATGTTCATTGCTGTTAGACATAGTAGACTCTGAAAAAAAAGGCGTCCAAAATCTCTCCTGGGTACGGCAACCTGTCACTGAAGGAGCTTCTTAGTGCTGCATGAGGTGGGAGGTGTTCTCTAACAAGGATGGCAGCTTAGCTACCGTTCTCCTGTTGCTCACTGTTTCCATTGAATCAAGAGGTTATCTCAGCATAGAGCTGGCCTTCTTGATCAAACTGTTTAGTTTCTTTCGGTCCCCAGCAGAGCTACTGCTGCCCCAGCAGACTACACCATAAGAGATGGCTGATGCCACCACAGAGTCATAGGAGCTATACCTGCACTCCAAAACACCTAAGTCTCTGTAGGAGATGCCGACTGTTTCTGTAGATGGCATTTGTGTTAGTCGTCCAGTCCACTTTATTGGTCAGGTTAATAACCAGGTACTTATGAGTCCATGATCTCAATATCCGTTCCATGGATGGTTACTTCTGAAAGTGGAGGATGTTTGCACCTGCAAAAGTTCATGTTATACCCATGGGGGACATGGCCAACAACTGAGTCATCAGAGACTCAAAAGCAGTTAGCAGAGTTGTAGAAGTCTCCGGTGCATATAGTGAAAAGAAACGGAACCAGGACTTCTGCTTGTGGGTCATCTGTACTGACGACGACCAACACAATTCTCGATCTATATGTACTGAGGCTTGTTGGTAAGGTAGTCCAGAATTCATGTGGTGAGGTGATGGTCCACATCTTTGTACTCCTGCCATGATTGTGGGTATGATAGTGTTAAAAGCAATAGGAAAAGATATACTCAGCTATCCTGATATACTCAGCTATGTACTGGAGGTCAGGGGCAGCACACAGGTAATGTAGTGGATAAGTGTGAAAGGAGTTAAGGTGGGGATGGGCAGTCACTAGAATGCCAAGATGATGGTGGTTGTGGCAGTAGTTGTTGCACTGGAAGCAGACCTGGCAGATGATGAATCTGCCTTATCTGAGTTTGCTCACTGTAATCCAAACAAGAAACAGAAAATTCTGTTTCTTAAGACCCCTCCAGCCTCGAGACGGATTGTTCAGCTACAACTGGTTCTCCATTCTCTGTTTGAAGGTGTTTTCCCCTCCCCCTCTCCTCAGCACTCTCTTTACAACCTTCATTTCTTCCTTGATTCCTCACTTGAGCGTGGACTTGGTTCTCCTTTTCTGCTTAAGGGCAGCCTTGACATTATGAGTGATCCACGGTTTATTGTTAGAGAAACACAGTACAGTCCCGGTGGGTATGGCATTATCTACACAGATATTAAAGTAGTCCATTTTGCAATTGTAAGGTCAAATACCTACAGTCATTCCAATCATGCTTTACTTATCGCCTTATTTTTAAGCTCTAGGCAAGGTTACCTAAGCATTAAGATAGCCAAAGACTCTCATTGCTGTCTAGTCATTTTACAAACTAGAGGAATGTGACATTGAAATGCTTTAAGCGTTGCACAGAAATTCTCTTCAATTTTTATTTCTGTCTCAGGTTAGAGTTCAGGTGGAGGATGTGAACGAGTCACCACATTTTCCCCCAGAGGTTTATAGTGCCTCTGTATTCAGCATTGCCCCCTATAAAACTCCTGTCATCCAAGTGAAGGTAAACACACCCAACTTTTTCAGTTTCCATCTGTCTGGAAATAATATAATGGTTCTGTGAATGTTTGCCTCCTTTGATTTTATGTTTACATAAAAGGCATCTGCTATCATGCAATGTACTTTGAACTGAAATCCACTCAGTAATCACTCAGTAATCTGTTCATGGTTAATGTGTCTGTGAGCAGCAATGAAACACACCACATCACCAGGAATCAGAGAAAAGCATTCACTGCAACACTTCCTACATCTTCCAGTATGTCAAGTCTCCTGGCTGAGTCATCAGCAACACCAATGAAAACACTAAATATGTCAGTGTGACGTGTGCACTGCCAGTAAACACAGCAACAAGAAACATCTAGTGAAGTTAAAAAGATACGTCAAAGATGAAGATTTATGCTTAAAAATGTAAAACTAAAAGCTGTTTCTCCTAAGTGGAACGAGTATTAAGCTTTTATTGTGTATTAAATAAAAATACAGCAGTATTATTGGCTAACTGTGCTTAGAATATAAAAAGAACAATTTGCAAAAGAATGACAAGAAATTTTTACAAATTTAAATAAATTACATTGTTAAAACTGAAGCATAAATGATTAAGCAGCATTATACTGTTGTCACTCACTGATGTGGAGCTAGTTTGGATAACTTAGTTTGAGACTTTTGGTTTAATCCAGTAGCTCACAAATTAGTAATCAACTACAATCGACTACATTAGTTCATGTCTAATGGTGAAACTATTTTTTAGCAACTTTTTTTTAAACAAAAATAAAGGTTTTAAGTGCTTTTTTTGCTCTCTACCTCCAGGCTTCAGATCCTGATGTTGGAGATGTGGGGCAGCTGGTCTACAGTTTGACAGCAGAAAGTCCTTATTTTGACATGGACCCATCCTCAGGTCTGCTCTATGTGATCTCAGCAACAGAACTGGCTGGACAGACAGCTAAAATGGAGGTGAAGGCCACTGATCCCCACGATCTTCATGCTACCGCTATAGTGGAGGTGAGTGTTTAAGACCAGATGAAGACAGGTAAATCTGATGCGATGATAACTGCAAGCTTTTTATATTCAAATATCTTTACTGACATCATCATTGAAGGACACATACGAAACCTTTACCTAAATAAAAGCAATACCTTTAAAGGCTTAGTTCACAGGGTGAGCAGACCACTTTATGCCAAAAGTCTGAAATGCAGCAGCCCGGGTTTGCTTGCCTGTCCTCCCCCACTCTCTCTCCCTGCTTTCCTGTCCACTCTGCTCTATCGAATAAAGGCAAAAGTCTGTAATAATAATAATTACAAAAAAGAACTGATAGCTGATTTTCATATGCATAAATACAAAGTTCTCAAAAGGATGGTGAAAAACAAAAGTATTTCCTTTTAATTCATCTTCTTTTTTATTTTGTTCAATAAAACAGGTTAATAAGAAGTTAACTTAAAATCTCTCTTCTGCCCCCAGGTGATGGTTCAGGCAAGTGCAAGCAGCTCCGACATTGTGACCATCTCACTTAATCAGCCTGCTAACATTGTGGAGAAGAAAGTTGAAGATTTATCGACGTAAGACAGGTTTAGCTGGTGTTAAAGCTTGCTTTCTATGATCCACTTCTGTTAGTTCTAATAGATTTTTGTGTCTCTCAGGTCTTTGGGCAAAGTTCTGGGCTGGACTGTGAACATCGTTCAGGTGTTCAGCACTAACGACGGATCCACTGGCACCCGAAACCTGAGAGTTTCTGTGAGGACTTTGGTCAGCTTCTTTGCTGTAGATGGAGGGCAGGTTGTTTCCTCTGAAGAAGTCATAAAGTAAGAGACTGACTTTTAATGTGTTCTACATCAGGCCCATCTGTTAGACACTCAGTATTGTTTTGCTTTGGTTTTTAGCAAACTTGCCTGAAATTCACTAGTCTGAGTAATGTTGATTTTGAGTAATTTTCCAGAGGCACCTACCATTTTGACCAGTTTGAAATCTAAACCTGGTCTCATAAAAATTAACTTCTATATTTAGATATAATCAGGGAAAGATCACCTTGGTGACATGTGACAGATTTCTTTTGACCTCTTGCTCTCTGATCCACCAGGAAACTGCAGAGCCAATCAGATGCTGTGAATGCAGAGCTGTCTCAGCTGTTTGGGGAGGAGCTTCATTTTGATGTTGAGATTATGGACCCTCAAGGGTCCACCTCCAATCAGGCGGTGATCATTGCTCTGGGCATCCTGCTTGGGCTGAGCATCCTGGGATTGATTATTGCTGTTGCTTTTCTCATCAGGTGAGATTGGAGTGTTTCAACTGTTGCCACACATGTGCTTCAAATTGGTTAAATTGTTTTCCCAGCTCAAAAGCAGACAATAATTGTCGAAGTGGACAAAAAAGAAAATACTGCTGCTTCAAATTTGTAATTTAACTCATTATTTCTATACTGTTGTTTTTAAAAATGGTAAAGTTTATCAAAACAATTTGTATATCATTCAATTCAAATCAGTTTTATTCATATATTGCCAAGTCACAACAAGAATCGCCCCAGTGTGCTTTATATTGTGAGGTAATGACCCTACAACGTTAGAAAGAAATCCCCAACATTCACACGACCTCCTATGAGCAAGCACTTGTCAACAGTGGGAAAGAAAAATGGCCCAATTAAGGCCATAAAATGGCCTTAATTGGGCCCTAAGTTTTACCCAGTCATTACTAATTTATTGATTGATTTATGTGTTTATCCTGATAGGTTCCATACGAAGGGGAAACAGGGGAAGAGTTCTGACAAAAATCATATTCCCATGGACCAACAGTCTGAGAGTTCCATGTAAGATGTCTAAGAAATTAATTTTATATCATAGTTGTGTATGTCAAGCATTTTTTAAATGTTGACTTCCTGTTATATTTCAGAAATAGTTCTCGAAAACCTTCACACACCTCTGAACAGGTAAATAAAATTTACCCAAATGTAATCCAAAAACCACAGTTTACTCCAGCTGCTGCTGATCGGTGATTTGTGTTACAGAAAAGCTCACATGAGTTCATTGATTGATGTATGTGTATGTGTAACCTTACAGGGCTTAGGGAAAGGGGAAACATCAGCAGATCCCAGACCTTCAAGTCCGTCGTCTGAGTCTATGACCAGCAGCCACCATTTCTGAGCTGAAAGTCTTTCTACATTATATAAGAATCAACACCATAAACAACATAACTGAAAATGTATTTAATTTTTCCCCTTGTCTTGATATTTTGTTTATTTTTTAATGAATGAACATGAATGAAAATAAGAGTGAATAAAAGTCGAGAGGCACTCGGTGTATGCACAAGATGTACAGAAATAAACTACAAGAATGATTATTATTTTCTGAAAGTTATTCAGAAAACAAATGCAAAACTTTGGCTATGAAAAGTTTAGCCTTTCTGAGCGAGAATATTCTAGATACGCAAAGGTTTTAGTGCTCCCTTTTAAACACTCACACCAGTCAGAGCAATAGATAAAGAGACTCTAACATACAGAAAAGCCTATGAACAGATTTCTGGCAGGCTCAGGCTCAGGGTGGGCCAACTCTCTCTGTTCTAATTCTTGAATAGGAAAATGAATCAAATTATAGTAGAATTTGTTTTAAATAACACTATGTATTATGTAAACAGAGTTCAGAAGTAAAGCAGCAATGATAATATGCACAGGCTCATGGAGAATTTTGTGTATCCAAGTAAGGTACACACTGATTAAAGCAGAGAATAAGAATATATACAGTAAAAATAATCAAAGTTACTGTAATTCCCCATATCCATCAAGAGTTACATATGTTATATCAAGTTCACCACCAATTTTGTCTGAAGCTACGCAACAAAAAGGGCAGGTTATAAAATTCTTAATTCTAATTTTTATTTTAACATGATGAATATACAACATGTTCCCAGCGTGCCTTTTGTTTACAGACCGCAGGTCAGAAAGTGACTGCTTTGAGTCTGTAGAAAGCTTTTTATCTGAACTGTATAGATATTATTCTAGCAGTAGTCAGATAGTGGTTCCACTTACTGCTCTAACCCCTTATGAATGACAGCTTGACTTTTAAAACGGGGCTGCCATCCCAGGATCTTCACCTCAGCAACCATCCGCCTACAGTACTTGGGATCTGTTACATTTAGCAAACTGCGACACATGGTCTGATTTAGTAATTTTCTAAAGTAATTTTCTGTTCAAAGCTCCACTTTGGCTTCAGTGGCTATGATTTTAGATGTATTGTTTATCAGCTCTACAAGTTTATTTGGTTCAGTTTTTAAAACGGTGCTATAAGTTTCTTCTTTCCAGATTAAATTCAAAAACAACAGATTAAGTATAAATGAAATGAATGTCTAAAGATCAAAAGAAAAAAAAATAACAGCGACCTCGTGTAACTGATGGATTTTACTGTCCTACCTCATCAACCGACTCAAGAAAAGCAGAGGAGTCGGCATCAGGACCAGCAGAGTCAACCTGATGATCTTCATTATGACTGAGCTCAGTAAAAATAAGACCACACACAGCAGATCTGTGTAATGTACGATTAGGTCAACACATTAGTTGCCAGTTAGAAATCCCTGTTCTTACATTGTGAAAGTCAGTTTAGATAGAAAGTGTCAAACTAACTAGCCATAGCGGTCAGATGTCCTCTTCTGTTGTGGGCTTCGCAATAATAACTCCCACTGTGTCAAGTCTGAAGTCAGTGAAGTTTCCTCATGATGCTTCTGCTGAAGTCTTCATTCTCCTGGTACCTGGTATAACTAGCTGCTTTGTTAGTATTGCTAAAGAGTCACTGAACTGGTCTGTGTGTGGGGAAGCTTTGGAGCATCTGGGGGACAATATGAGGAGAAACAAATTAATATGAGATAAGAGTTTGTTCTCTTTTTTCTTTCTAGATGCCAATTATGCTTAAGTAAATGCTGTGGAGGACCAAGAGTTGAGCTCATCAAAATAAAACATGTATGGATTAATAATTATTTGTACTGTAAAAAATGCATTCATGACTTAATTTACTATAATTCTCTTTATTTAGACATTAGTAAAATAACTCACAGAAACTATGTAAATGATTAACAAAGATTTAGGGGCACATTTGTACATAGAATGATAAAGATATCTCTTAAACATCTGTTAGGGTGTTATTAAAACCTGTCCCTGTATTAAACTGGGGTGTTACTGCATTACATTAATAAGCTCCTAAATAACTGGCTCATCCTTGATGTAACTCTTCATTTAGAAACATGGATAAAAAATGCTGTCTTCAGCGCAAAATGAATCAACTAATTATTTATTGGTAAGTATTAATTCATGAAAAGCTTTATCTCAATGAGTACAACTCTCCTGGCCACCCACTGAACCATCAATCAAAATTGTGCTGCTCAAAAAAATTAAGCAAACATTTGATCATCACAGTGCAACACCAAATCATTTAAACTTTAAAGATATCATTGTGTCCAGTTACAAAGCATAAACCATTGTGAATCCATAGTGGTGTACAGTTGTGGCCAAATGTTTTGAGAATGACACATATATTGTTTTTTCCAGTTTGCTGCTTCAGTTTTGATGATAGCAATTTGCAGATACTCCAGAATGTTATGAAGAGTGATCAGATGGATTGCAAAGTCCTTCTTTGCCATGAAAAAAACTATTTCCACTGCATTTCATTGCTGCCATAAAAGGACCCGTTGAGATCATTTCAATAATCTTCTCATTACCTCGGGTGAGAATGTTGATGAGCACAAGGCTGGAGATCATTATGTCATGCTGATTGAGTTAGAATAGCAGACTGGATGTGTTAAAAGGAGGGTGATGCCTAAGATCATTGTTGTTCCTGTTAACCATGGTTACCTGCAAAGAAACACGTGACAGCATGCCAGGGCGAATTGGAGAGGTCAACACTGCACGTATTGACTTTTTGCATAAATGTGATGTAATTGTCAATAAAAGCCTTTGAAACCTATCAAGTGTTATAATTATACTTCAGTACATCACAGAAACAACTCACAAAAAGATCTAAAAAGACTGAAGCTGCAAAATTGGTGAAAACTAATATTTTTGTCATTCTCAAATCATTTGGCCACAACTGTAGTAGTAGTGTGGTATACTGTGATGACTGAAAATATGCATAAAAATGTCCAAAAAGCTCATGAATATGGCGAAACAATCTGTTGGGACTGGGTACTTTTACCCCTCACCGTGAATGTCCGAGTGTGGTTGCTTAAATTTGATCTGAAATTACTTTTCTATGCTTTGCCCTTCTTCCTCTCCACTTTTGAGTCAATTTCTTTAGCAATAAAGTTTAATAAATGGGTTCATTTCATACACAGAAAACGTACAGAAGGGTTTAGTGTTTCAGCAGTTAAACTCTCCAGTTCAATATGTGAAATTGTCATGAAGTCACATTGGTGATGGAAACATTTTTGCCAGTTAGCAACAATCTGCCGGCATGACTCGAAAGAAACAAACAGATACACCTGTGTGACTTCCCTTTAATGAATATTAACATGAAGTTTTTTGTTCCGTTTTCCATCCCAAATCCATTTCGAGTTTCCCTACTTCAGTCTACAGTTGCTTATAAGCAGATGTTTAGTTTAATATACTTTTAGATGAGAAGTTCAGGAAAAGAAAACTTTTTCTCTTAAAACAGATCAAACTTTAGAGTCGTGAGCTAAGATTACCAGCTTTTTGCCTTTCAGAACAAATACAGAAATCCTTCGTCATCAGACCATCTACTGGCGCTGTTAGTTAAAAACAATAAAAACAAAACAGCCTTTTCTGTGTTTTAGGAGTCAAGATAACTACATACAAAAGGTACTTTTGGCTGTTTCCTTGGTTCTCATGGGATCCCAGCAGATGGATCTGCATGTTTAGTTTAGCACAACCATCCTTTTAATCTGGACTTGGGACCAGCATGAGTGGTACACTAGCAATACCTGCTGAATTTTATTTATTTATTTTTTTTATCTTTTATGTGCAAGACAAATGTGTTAACTCCTAAACTATGTTAACAATGTACACTATTGACACTGTGATTCTTTAATAATGAAGTATTGATGCGAATAAACAATTGTTTTTTTGAAGGCTTTGTACAGTTACGGTGCCAGACTCAAACCCAACTTGCCAATAAAAAAAGCTGTCAAATTTTTTTGATGGTTTGGTTGCGGTTTTCTATATTATTGTGAATTTTTCAAAATCACAATAATTATGAAGAAAACAAACCCAAACCTAACCCCCCACTACTGTACATGCATAATAAACACACAGTTGAGCTTGCTATAGGCCTAGATTCCGAGCACAGCCTGAAGAAATTGACGAGCTACATTTATTTCGGATATGATGCAAAGCGAACAAAGGCAAGAAATCAAACCTCACAGCTCGAGATGAATTTTAGTTCATAATTTTTCATATTAAAACTGTCTTTATTAAGTTAATCTCTAATAAAATAAAAAGAGGAAAACCAGAACACAGCAGAAGGCGGCAAAAAAAACAAAAGACAAACAAATTGGAATGTACTTCAGTAAAGAAAATAAAAGCTCCAGCTGGTCCAACATGGGGGCTTTATTTCAACCACATATATATATATAAAAAGATATTTTTTTTATTTATATATATATATATTTATGGTTTTCATATACACCTTCAGGCAATGACTAGAGAGGATTCTTTACAGAATCAAGTTTCTTGTGGTTCTCTTCATTTACAGGTAAACTTAGTTTCTGGATAATTAAACCACAGAAAAACTCAAGGCAACTTTTCTTGCCTTGTTCATAAAGTACAAAACTGGCACAGAGGACAACCATTTTCTTTTTTTTTTCTTTTTTTTTCTTTTATACACAGTAAAAATGCAATAAAATTAAATTACATACAGAGGAGACAAAAGTTCTGTAAACCTTTCCCCTTTACAGCAAACCTCAAATAAAATCAGTATAAAACACACACCAACAAAAAAAAACAAACAAAAAACCCACCGAGCCCACTCACCCACCCTTTAAAAAAGTGTGCTGTAGCCTGTACGACTTTTTCTGCTTTTCTTCTTTATTTCTCAAAGGAGGTGTTGGCTCTGGGTGGAGCCGCAATCTTATAATGCGAAAAGAGCGGCGGGAGCCGCTGAAGCTGTAGAAAGCGTCCGACTGAACATCGGCAGAAGGCAACAAACAGCAGCACAAAAACAGCAGAAGAAGAAGAAGAAGAAACCTAATGAACAGGAGAAAGTTTGTTTCCTCTGAGCTGAAGTCAGACGTCCATAGCAGAGAAAAAAAGGGGGGGGAGGGGATTCAAGATATGGCTGTGGTGAGTTGATGATGTCATGAAGAGGGCTGGCCTTTAATAGACAGTTTGGTAACAATGGCAATGGTGGCTTCCACTGTCCTGTACAGCATGTCCAGCGTGTCAGGCGGGGGCCAACACTCTGGAACATCTGTGAGGAGGAGGAGTGGCTGCCACAGCCATCTGGACCCTCCCCACCAGCCCTGATGGGAAAGCAGCATCCTCTGAAAGGGGTGGGGCCGGGCTGCTGCTGGTCTTAGAGCTCATCTCCTTCTCTTCCTTCACTTCCTCTGAGCAGGTAGACACGCCCTCATCCCTTCTCCCCTCCCGTTGATCTCCCACCTCCTCGATCTCCTCGCGTGGCACCACATGTTGCTGCAGCTCACGCTCCTCCCCCTGGACAAACCCCTCTCCCGTCTCCTGCAGCAGGGAGGAGGAGGAGGAGGAGGAAAACGAGGAGGATGACGACGAAGAGGCCTCCATCTTTTCCTCTTTGGGAGAGGAGTCCAGATTTCTAGAGGAGGTGGGCATGGGGTCAGGAGAGGGTGGGTCCTGCTCAGTGCCTGGGTCGATCAGTGATGAGGAATCTCGTGTTTCCGTGTCTGAGGTGCTTGTGGGTGTTAGTGCCTCCTGTTGCTCAGGCTTTGGATCACTGCAGGGCGGAAGAGTTGAAGAGGAGGTGGAGGCAGCGTAGAGCGGGGCTCCTCCATCTCCGGCTCTGTCGTCATCACCGCTCACCCTCCGCCGCTTCACCGGGGTCGCCCCTTCATCCTCAGCTGACAACAAACACAGACTGTTACTGAAAGCAGCCACTGAGAAAATCTATTCTACTTAATTTACAACAGCACCGACTTTATATTTTTCACAAAGTCTACTTTGTTGAGTCATACACCAGATTATTCTGCCTAAATGGTCGACCCAAAGAAATGTGTTCAAACTGAGGTTGTGTTTTGGTTTAGTGATTGAATGGCATGTTATACCTTTGCATTTGTGGTCTTTGGCCTCCAGCTCCAGAGTGCTGCGTTGCTGGAGACAAGCACGACAGCAGCTCAGAAGCTCCTGCAGGGCTGGGAGGAAAGCTGGGTCAATGGCCTGAGAAGGCTGCACAGACAACAGCAACATCAATGCCCTCAGGTCCTGACAAAGAGAAGAGAGATCAAACAATGAGAAAACAGAGGCACAATGTATCAGGAGGACTGTTCTATGAGTGTGTGCATGCATGCATACAGCATTGAGCAGGCTGCTGGTCTTGTTAAGCTCCAGGCGATGAGCTGCCAGTTCAGGCTGCAGACTGCTCCGTTCACTCAGCAGGTTTGTCACCAAAACACCAATGAGGTTGGAGCAGCTGGGACCAGACAAAACCTGGACCTACACATACACAAATTTTTATTCTCTATTTAATTACAAATTAAAATGCAACATCATTTGGAGAATCAGTACAAACTGGATACAACCTTGATCAAATGTAGTGACTATTTAGGATTCCTACAAGAAAAGCTGAAACTTTTTATACCTTGTGCAAAAAGCAGTTAAGGAAGGTGTAGGCCACATTGTTGTTCAGAAAGGTCCTCTCGTCCATTAGGATACATTTAATGTACTCGCTGAAGGCTGGGTCTTCACAGAGCAGCTTCACACAAGTTTTAGCCATAACAGACTGAAAGAAGAGTGAGATGAGAAGAATTTACCGTTGTGCTGCTGTCCATTTCCAAAGAGCCCAAGTCTATTAACAAGGCCTGACCTTAAAAATGGTTGAAATAAGCGAAATCAGAGGCATGCAGCTGTACCTGTGACTGACAGAGTTCTGTCCACAGTTTGGGGAAAAGCGCAAGATGGAGGGGAAGTCCTTCATACGCTATCAACACACCTGAATGGGAGGCAGAGCATTAACATGGAAACATCTATATTTATGTGCAAATTAATGTGTGCTTGCAGACAATTTACGGTTTGATCAGTATGCTATAATGATAATACTGGAAATACAAATACGTACTTAGCTTGACGAGTGTATCTGTGAATTTCTCACAGTTGATGGCAACGCGACACAGCAAGTGAATGAACTTATGGTAGGACAGGAAATAATCCAGCAGCATTCGATCGTACACCTCATCTTTACCCTGAGATAGACACAAACAAAGTTTACTACCAACACCAAGCCTCTGCAGGTACTGAAGCTTTTCTGTTGAGGTTTCTTTTATTACTGACACAAAACGATTTGGAGCAGGAACAGAGAACCTTACCTTGCTGCTCTCCACCAGTGAAGGCAGCAGACACATGTTCAGCTCCGGTCTCGGAGGTCGGATGTTGTTTTTGGCTCCCATAAGTTTGAGGTTCTCTCTGCATGGCAGGTAAGGACCAAACGACACTGCATAGAGACAATTAAAAGTCAGTGAAAAGAAAGCCAGATTTTTAATTTAATCTGAAAGAGTTTAAGTAAAGATGAACCAGAGATTTTTAAAAGTCGAAAACACTGAAGGTTTTACTTAAAAACCTTTTGGATTATAAAAGCTTAACTTGAAGAACGTCAAATAGTATATCTGTCAAATATGTACTGTTCAAATGGTGGATGATTATCATTAAAAATGGCCCAAGTTTCAAACATTGAGATAAATGTTCATGTAAGTAATCCTTGTTCTACTCATTGGTTACCGTTTGATGTCACTGTAAGACAACAGGCCTCATATACTGATGTTTACCATTATTATTTTGTTGTTACGACGGTGCGTATGCTAGTAAATCAAAATTGAAAAGAGAAAAGAAAAGAACATACAGAAAAAGGTTTGGAAACAAAGCTGATATGAAAATGACTAACAGTCGAAAAGAAAAAGAACATTCCAAGGAGAGGCTGTGACATCTAGCAATGAATGGCGCATCATGCAAAGCTCCTATGTTCTTGGGGATCCATTTTAAGCTATAAAACAAGAATGCAAAGGCAAACCAAAAAATGACAATCAGCATGAATAATGAGAAGACGACTTACTGGGGATATTGCTGTGGTGGTATGTGCAGTGGTTGTGTTGTAAGAAAGGGACTAGAGTGTGCAGAAAGTCATGTGGACTCAGCAGAACAAGTTCCTTCAGCACATCTGCAACAAGAACATCACGTTACAGGACACTTTCTAAACTTCCAATTATTTCTACATCTGACTCGTTACATACGCAGATATGTATTCTGCTAGCCAAATTCTACTCAGTCTCAGGTAGAACAATGGATGATTTCTCTTTTCTAGAGTTTGGCTACAATAGTTGCCAAAAATGTACACACAATCACACAGGGTCAAAAGTGCTCATAATATTCAATTCAATTTGATCATTGGTCTTTAAATTGTAAGGCAGAAACCCTTCAAAAATCAGACAATCCCCTGTAAACAAGCACTTAGTGAAGATTAAGAAGGTCCACAGTAGTTTTTCCTTCCTACGCTGAGTTCTTTGAACTTTCCCATTGTTCTGAGCATTGGTGAGTCCAATGAATGCTGTCAAACAAATCCTTCTCATCCTGGCAAAGACAAACTACCAGTTGTAGTCAATCACAATCACTAATGAGATCACAGGACTTGGCTTTATCAAGTTAAGACATTGTAGAAACAGTTCAAATAAACGTTTAAAAGCCCCAAATTACCACAACATACATCTCCATAATAAGTGTATATAAACATCTGACCTAACTAAATATACTTGAATGTTAGGTGGTGGGGGGGGTTTTACCCAAGCAGGCATTGCGGAGCTCAGGTGGGCTATAAGAGTTCAGCAGAGTGAGAAGCTTGTGGGCAAAGTCGATCCTCTCCTGCCACTGGATCAGAGCCTGTTTCACATCTGGGTAACAGGAGAGAGGAAAGAAGAAAAAAAAAAAGAAAAAAAGATCAGGACAAATATGAGAACACACATCTGCAGATATTTTACTCTAATACAGCCCTTTGTAACCAATGGAGTTGGTACACTGTACCAGAGCTGCTTCTTGGATGTTCAGAGAGTGTGATTCAGGAACATTTCATGTTCACTGGTTAAAGTTGGTGTATCATAATTTCTAAACACAAAAAATTTGTCATTTTATAGGAGCTAAAAATACAAAGTGGCTGAAGTTAAAGCTATCCAGAGATCAGAGCCAGCTGTAAGCCAGCAGCCTCGGTATGAGCAAAGGAAGAAAAGAAAAAAACAAAACAAAACAAAAACCACAAAGCAGTTATGAGAAAAATGAAGACTATTAAAACGGTGAACTCTGGTGAAATGATGTAAGTATTTAACATTTGTATTTGCTATATGAGTCTGTAGCTGTCAGATAAAAAAGGATGTACAGCAACTAATTTTTTCCAGTATCAGAGCACTTTTGTTTCACTTAGTATCTACTCAACAAGTAGATACTAAAATCACTGCTGTTCAGGGGAACAATCAGTTATGTTATGAAAACAATATTTCACATTTGCATCAGTAACTGCCCAAGTAAAGTGCAATCAGTGCAACTCTAAATATGTTTTAGGCATTCGTTGTTTTTCTGACATCATTTTATTCTATTCTATTGTGTACAGTTTAATCTTATGCTATTCCAGTGTTTTTCTGATTTTTGCTATGTAACTTTGCACTGTCCACTTTCTACTTTAACAAAAAAAAAATTTCCCACGCGTGGGACTAATAAAGGTTATTTCATCTCATCTTATCTTCCCTAGGGTCACATTTTTTGCACATTCATTTACTCCATGCCAGACAGATCAACTCTTGTGTAGTGTAATGCTGTCCTGGGGTTGAATGTCTTAGTATGATGCATATGAGATTTGTCAAGATCAAACACTCAGTGGTCATCTCCTTTTTAATGGCAAAAATCAAAGTAAGTGATCGCACAACAAACATCCAACTAACCACACCTCTTTATGAACAAGAACACAGCAACTGCACAATGAATCAGTAACGATTAATAAGACTAAAAAACTACCGGATCCAAAGTGACACTCCTGTGCTACAAGTCAGTGTAGCTCACTGCTGCACCATTTCAAATCTGGCAAAATAACCATAAACAGCTTCTAGCTTTGCATACGTACTATCAAGTGAAAACTGGAATTCACCTACAGAGCCTAACTTCTTGTTAACATGTTGCATTAACTACAGTTTAATTTTACTTTTACAGCGCCACATCACAACAGCAGTGGCCTCAAGGGGCTTGATATTGTAAGGTAAAGATTCCGCAATTATAGAGAAAACAGATAAGCCCAACAATCACATAACCTTCTTTGAGCAAGCACCTGGTGCCAGAGGGAAGGACAAACTATTACAGTTTTAACTGTTTAACCTGTGTGACTATCACATGTGTTCGCCCTTTTAAACAGTAGGGGATGGTGCACACCTTTGCGCTGCAGGTATGGCCTGGTGGCTTTGAGGACAGAAAGAAAGATGGAGAGCAGCTCCACCAAGTCTCCAGTGACGTGGCATGCTGTCGCCTCATGGTACATCATGTGCAGAGTGTTGAAGGACTGCAGGAAACAAACAAACAGTACATATAGCTTTACTTATTGGATTTGGAAGGGTTTAAAAAAAAAAAAAAAAATGTAGTAAGCAATGAAATGCAAATTTTATTTTCATGTACATATACATATTTTAAATACACTTGTAGTATACTATATGTAATTTGATCTTTTTAAATCCAGATTTTAATGATTCCCTTTGGCCTGTTTTAAATATAATGCCAAAAAAGGCCGATAATGCATGAAAATGAATTTGATTATGGCAACATAGAAAGATGAGACGATAGCTTAATTTAGAAATTGTTTGTGTAATATTTAGAAGAGACCTGGATCGTACCTCAGTCATTAGGATAAGTCCTCTGTTGAAGACTACCAATAGTCGGTCCTCATCATTTTCCAGCAGAACTCTGAAGGCACTGAGAGGAACAGCACAGAGAAAGGTAAATTTAGAAAGTAAAGTCAGTAAACTTTCCAAACTCTGATACAACATGGACAACAGTTTCTGTGACAAACATCTTCACCAGGTTACAATAACAAGCTTCACAAGACCTTCAGTGATAAAAGTGTGTGTGTGTGTTCTTACCTGATAAGTGTGGTCCAACAGGAGCGCCCATCCAGACAGCGGAGGTAGCAGCTAATAGTGGTCTTCTTAAATTGTTTAATATCCTCCACTTCTTCCTCCCTCATCTCAGCTCGCTGCGCCACAAACAGCTGCATCAAGTTGAACAGTTCCTCCACTGCCTGCAGGGAGAAGCACAACAGCGGTTATGATTTTTACATTATCACAAATAAACATAACCAAGGCAAAATCTTTAACAATTAAAGACTTCCTTTTGTGTGTTGTGCTTTTAGGTGGGGAATTTTCAAAGTGCTATGGACAATAAAGTCACATCACTGCTAGAAGTCTGACTGTCCTCTCACCCCTGGATACTGGCTGGCATGTGGAGTCAAGTTCTTGAAGGCCCACTGGATGTTTTGGTGTGATGCTAGTTGGCGGGTGAAAGCAGTCGACTGCTCGCAGCACATGCGCAGGATGCCATAGTAGGCAGGGAGCATGCCGCGGTTGAATAGCACCACCTCCTGGTCATCGTGGTCAGCCAAAATATAGTTGAAGGCAATGTTTTTGGTCACCACAGGGTTCTGCACCACTAGCCGGACGTTCTCTGGACAATCCACACAAACGTTGTACCAGAAGGACAGCAGTGCCTGCTTGTTGTGGTTGGTTGCGATGGCTGGCTCTGACAGTTTCGGCTGAAAACATGAAAGAAAAAAAAAGTTCTAAATTCTGCACCTAAGACTAGGGCATGCACACTGAAGTGTACAATCAGTAAAAATCTTTAAAAGTATCTTCACGTTCAAAGAAAGATGTACCTGGAAGAGGTTCCAGAGGTCCATGAAGTAGCCAGAGAACATGAGCTTCTCCGTCTTGGAGATGAGGCAGTAAGTCATGAAGCTGAAATACTGCACCAGTTTGGTAGTACCATGAACACTGGCATCCACATACAGCTTGGCACGTCCCAGCAGCCCTAGCAACAGGTTGTAGACCTGGTGGAGAACCACGGTGGTGTCGGGGGACAGTGGGAGCTCACGGGTCGGCAAGTGGAGGGAGCGTGTGGAGCGGAACATCTGTCGAAAGGAGTTGCTGGGGATGAGGGAGACCAGGAGGTATGCAGCAGCTAGAGGGAGAAGCGAGATTCAATTGCCATCATAAACAAAGGACTACTGTCGCTGCAGTGGTACCTCATGTTAATTTAAACATGTTATTTTTAAAGGTGGTCTTTTCATTATGAACAGAATGCTCTGCTCTTATTAAACAGGCTTTTAAACAGGTTTTTTTGGACTTTAATGGTCTCATAGTTTGCAGATATTTTTTTATGGTCATCTCAGACATAGCTCTGGTAGTCAAAACAGAAGCCCAATCAGAAGAAATTTAGCTTACAGGGAGCTAAAACCACTCATTTCGACAATGGATGAACTTAGTGCTGCAGCAACAGCCACTGTAAGACTAATTAGGAAACGTGAATCATGCAAATCTCTTTGAATAAGCTTCTTTAATATCCGGGAAACCAGTGCAACCAGCAGTCTATGAACAGATTTATTTTGAAATTTATTTAACCATCTTTATTTAACCATCATATTTAATCTTGAGATTCTTTTCTGTGAGAGCCCTGGTCATTATAAGAAGCAGGTTACACTATTAATAAAGTTCTATTTACATTAACAATAAAGGAAGAATGTACATCTATATAGTCAAAGTAAAAATTAGGTTGTGTACACTAAAGGGCTGTTTAGTTTAATAATTAGCATTAAAAAAAAATTACTGTTATTATATTTGTTTTGGCTTTGAAAGTTCTCAGTTTTCAGAATTTAATCCACCTTTTTAAACACTGGCACAATGTCTTTTCATTTGTAGTTGGTTTAACTCCCTGTTGAGTGTTTGTTAAAAAAAACATGAAACTAAATACAATGAGACAATGCTGAGACCCTTACACGTGCGGACTCGGGGATAGTTGTGTGCCAGCAGGAAGCGTTCTACCCAGTTCTCCATGTTCTGCAGCACCCAGCTGTGGGCCAGTTTGTTCCTGGGAGTCTGCACAGCCAGCCAGTCCAGACATTGGGATGGATTGTACTCAATCACCTGACAGAAGGCACAGAGATGAGACGGCATATATTTAATAAAGATTTTATGAGCAGTATATTCATCTTAAAATGGCAATCCTAAATACTGACCTAATTTTTTCTGTTTGGTTTTATTAACTTTTGGTCTTGCATATGGTGTAAGTTTACTTTATTGATAAATAAGATGTAAACCAGTTGCAACTATATGTATGGATCTCATTCGATTCATCCATCTTCCACCACTTATCTAGGGCTGGGTCACAAGGACAGTAGCCCAAGCAAAGAAACCCAGAAGCGCGCGTTCAAAGTCACATCCTCCAGCTCATCCAGGGGAACTCTCTCCAGGATGCCCTGGGCCTACACCTCAGGACCTTATCCTGGTAGGACATGCCCAAACCACCTCAGCTGGGTCCGTTCAATGTGGAAAAATCGTAACTCTATTCTGAGTCCCTTACAAATGAGTGAATTTCTCACCCCTCCGTGAGGGAAAGCACAGCCACCCTTTGGAGAGAATTCATTTCTGCTGCTTGTATCTGCAATCTCATTCATTTGGTCACTATCCAACACTCACCATAGGTGATGGTGGGGCAGTCTGTCAATCTCCTGCTATACTCTACTCTCACTCGTGAACCAGAAATACTTAAATTCCTCTACTTAGTGCAACAACTTGTCCCTGACCCAGAGTGGGCATTCCACCCTTATCCAGCTGAGAACCATTGCCTCATAATCTGCTATGAAAGGCTTGGTGCAAGGTGGAAGCCACAACCTGATGAAGCCAACAGAACCACATCATCTGCAAAAAGCAGAGATGCGATACCGCCATCTGGCTATGCCTAGAAATTACGGGCAAAGGGCAGCCCGAGCAAAATCCCACACCCACTGAAAAGTATGAGTTATTGCCAGTAATGCAGACCAAGCTCTCGCAGCACTCATACAGGGACCTAATAGCTCCTAAATACAGACCAGACACCCATTATTCTTGAAGGACCTTGTACAGAATCACCTGAGGGATGAGGTTCAAGTCTACAAAGCACGTGTAGACTGGAAGAGCAAACTCCCACATGCACATGAATACATTTGACAGGATAAAGAGTTGGTCCAGCGTTCCATGTCTATACATCCATTCATGGAATTATGGTTAAAAAAACTTTGATCATATTTTAGTGATTTGGGGTTATAACAAAGCCAGAAACAGAAATTTTCTAAGCATCCTGAAATGTTGAAATGAACATTAGAAGTAACTATTGAACTATAAACAAAGGAAACCATATTTTCATGCAGTATAGTTTTGTCCAGTCTAAAAGGATCAAATTTTGGTGCAGCACCAAAATTATAACCAATATTATTTCTAGTAAGTGACATTTGATCAACTTTTTGAAGACCTGTATTTGACAAAATCCAGAGAAGTTTTCTTTTGATAGTGATAACTACATATTACATTAATATATTCCATTTGTTTAAATTTAATAAAAGGATTTAATGTGTCAGTGTTTACCTCCCAGATCCTTTGGAGAATGTAGGAAGCAAAGGAAGGCATCCCCGGAGGTCCACCCGCAAACTCCATCAACATTGTTAGCAGCTTGAAGAAAGGATTGGCAGCCTAACAGAATTTTTTTTTTTTTTTTGGGGGGGGGGGGGGGGGTTTAATGAAAAATCATTTTCGTACCACTACACCATATTTTAAAATGGTTTATTACGCGTTATTACAAAGGCAAGTTAACAAACGTGAATAGACAGAAGTTCAGTTTCTATCAATTCAGGAAAACAAAATGAACAAGGGCTGGATTCGATTGTTTTTCAAATAAAGGTGATTTTAAGCCCAGTTTCATCTCTGATGCTTACCTCAGGAGTCAGCTTTGCAATTGAGGTGAAGAGCATCGACACAATCTGCAGAGAGAAGCATTCAACATTAGAAAATTAAAATGGATGCATTTTACACTTGTATAGGTGGCAGTCACTGCAACATTTACTCAGTCCATTTCCTACAAACATACATGTTCAGCCAGCCGGTTATTATAGCGACAGAGGCTAAATATGAGGTTACAGGTCTGCCTGATGTTAATGCCATCTCTGATGTGCTGGAAGAGGAAAGGGAAGCCCTTCCCTCCAGTCAGCGCTGCCATGTCGCTCTGGGACAGAGTCAGATGTCTGGACACAGACAAGAGGAGAACGCAGTGGCTGCTTGAATGTTTAATTCTAATGAGAATGAATTGTACATCTAAACAGAAAAATACATGCATGTTGTATACTCTCACCTCTCAGAGCGAGACTGCTCCACCAGCAGAGCAATGAGTGCGATCATCTTCTCCAAAGCTGCAGGACGATATTTTTCTTCAGCCAGAGACAAGATGTCTTCCTCCTCGTCCTCCTCCTCTCCTTCCTCCTCTGACAGCACCTCTACCTGAGGCTGAAAGGGACATTGGTTAGGTCCTTCTTATAATTAGGTCATGTCTTCTAAACACAATATAACTACAGACTGGGTGTTACTTCATTTAAAAAAGAAATAATATTACAAAGAAACTGAGCACCATTCAGACTAAATATCTCTTTGATAATATTACTGTAAATAAATAAGTTGTGAAATATAAGCAGTGTGTAAGCTTACATTCTCAGGGCCTTTTGTTCCCATGTAGAAATGCACCATGATAGAAATGGCTTGTAGTGACAACAAGAACTGACTCTGTGGACACAGAACAGATAAACCCTCATCAACTGGAAGAAGTTTCAATATTAACCGTTTTTAACAAGGAAGGGGAAAAAAATAACCAAAGAACATTTATGAAACTAAAAAAAGGACTCAACATCATTAGCTGAGAAGAAAGGAGCAATCAAGACCCAAAGAAAAACCAAAATAGTTTCAGGTTTAATTTTTTTTTTTACCACTAAGTGATTTCAGGCTGCAAAACTCAATTTACCTCCTCCTCGCCCATCTTGGCAAACTCATACAGAAAAGCGAAGTACTCAGTCAGGTGTTTGCTGTGAGGCTTGACGCCATGCTCCATGATAGAGAGGAGGGTCTTAACAAAGCGCGTGACACAGGACCGGCTGCCGATATCCTCCACTGGTCCATCCATGTCGTCAGAGCTGAACAGACACAGGAGCAGAGGTTCTGAGACTGGAGACTGAGGTATCTAATGACACATCAAAACTCTTTAGTTCATGTGGAGCCACAGGTTTTTTTTCCCTCAGAGTCTAGTGTTGCACAGACACTGAGTGACACATAGCTCCTGCTTGGATCTGTGTGGCCATCTGATTTCACAGACACAACACTGTGTTTGTGCTGCACACCTTGCATGGCAAAAATGTACCACATGAGATTTAAGTGGGTTGTGTTGCTAAGCAAGATAGCAGGGATGAACTGTAAAATTCTTGGCCAGTGTTTTAAGTAACAGTTTGGTCGATTTTTTTTCTCAGTTTTTGTTTTATTTGATCTTTATCCCAGTAGGAAAAAAATAAAATAAAATAAACAAAACAATACAATCTTAAAGGCTTTCGGTTCCTTCCGAGAAGCGAGAAGAGGTTTTTGAATGACATCTAACGCTATGTCAGCCTATTATACAGGGAGGCACTAGTCCCTCCTGACATGGGTGTCACTTACCCAGCTTGTAACGGCAGGGGTGGGAAACTCAAGGGCTGATGTTTTAGATAGCACCCTGGGTCAACACACCTGAATCAAATGATTAGTTCATTACCAGGCCTCTGGAGAACTTCAGAACATGTTGAGGAGGTAATTTAGCCATTTAAATCAGCTGTGTTGGCTCAAGGACACCGGTCTTTGAGGCCTAGAGTTCCCCCACCCCTGCTGTAACGTCTGGCGAAATGGCATTTAAGCTTCTGATGAGGTCACGCAGGAGGCATTCTCATAGTGAGACACGAAATGAATGCTATGAAAGAGAACTATCAGTGTATATTCAGTACCGGTGCACGAATCGACATAGGAGCGCACTTGCTGCCAAATGCAGTCATCAAATTTATTTATAAATTTATAAATCATTTATTCGGATAACAATAATAATAATAATAATCATTTTTCTAGTGAATTTACATGAACAGCTACATTAAGAATGGATTAGTTGAAAAATATTTTTAATGCACAAAATATTCGCACAGACTTTACATGTTCAGTGTGAAAAGGCCTTAATGGAAGACTTTAAGACTCCTAATCTTGGAGAAAATGTTTTGATCAGGGAAACCTGTCCCACAATAATGACTGACATACCCATCCTCCATGCCAGGCTGCAGGTAGAGATGAGCATGAACTGGCCGCAACCTCTGGATAACGTGAATACACAACCTCTGGAACATCTGGAAGACAACAAATTAAAACAAGACCATTACAATTTAAATTTAAAAGTCAATTTAAAGACAAACGTCCACTGACAATAAATTCAGAATGACGTAAACAGAGTTACAATATAGCTATAAACATAGAAAAAATAAAATATGAGTGCTTTTGAGTCGTTTTGGTATAGTATTGTCTCCTCCACCTCAATCTAACCCTTTCCTTAGAATCACCCCAACTGTCTGCTGTCTTCGTTCACTACATAAATGAACCTTCTGTTATTTTCCTCTTTAACTCCTGCCTGGGATCCAATATATCCACTGTCCCATATGTGCACATGTCTAAACATTCTCAGTCTTGCCTGTCTAGTTTTCTAATCTTCCACTACATCCAGCTCTGCCTGTCTTTTAGGTCAGAGCCACCTTCTCCAAACCATAGATCCTAGCAGCATCTTGTAAACCTTCCCTTTCACTCTTGCTGCTATCCTTCTGTCATACCACATTTTTTTCCCCTTTAGCTACACAATTAGCATTTTTTTGAGCACATTAGTTCAGTTTCTGTATTGTGAATGTTGTTGTTTTTTGATGGTTGTTTTGTGTACAGTGATGTTTTATGGCTTGTCCCTGACCTGTCTGACAATCTGATTGGGACACTTTATTAGGATCTGCATCGGCCACCAGTTGTCATCAGCCATCCGGTCTAAAAACCACTGAAGCAGAGAAAAATAATGATCAAAGGTTGTGCAAAAAAAGTTTATTCACAGTATCCATTTACTTTGCAGTAATCACCAGAATGAAAAGGTTTAAAACTCAAACCTCGCAGGCGGCCTGGCTGTTGTTGAACTGTTTGGTCAGCAGTTCAATCCACTGCAGCATGGTGGGCTGGAGGTGGCAGAGCAGAAAGGATTAACATAGTCTATCAGTAACTTCCTTCCTCCTCCCCTTTCTTTCCACTTATCTTTACAAATTAACAACACTCAAAAAATGAGTAACAGTAATAAGGATGAGTGTGCATTACCTTCTCCTTGGAGTGAATGAAAGTCTCAAGGACAAAGGATGTGCTGAGCTGCAAATGAAAGGGGGGAAAAAAAAAAAACAAGAGTAGAAAAGCCAATTTTAGTTAAACTAATTAGCATTCCAAATAAGTGACATCTCAGAGAGCACTGTAAATATGCTCATGCAGAATGGTATAAATATTTTTAGAAAATACGGTCAGTTAGAAAATAGATTAAAATAACATCTTTGTGAGTAAAAGATGCAGATACTTTTACCCACTTTCATTTTCTAGATTGGGCTTGAATAACAGCTGTTATTCAAGCGTGTTTTATCCAAAATCCAAAGTAGCTAGTTTTCTTATTTTAAGAGAGAACTGTTCCATTTTTTAGTACTTTTGTAGTAAAGTAAAAATGAAAAAGTATTTTTATTTTAAAAAGTAATTTGCACAATTACAATTTATACATTTTCTCAAAAATCCAGGTTTCAAGTCAAAAGCCAGAAAATAATAGCTAAATACTTGTATTACTTCTCACCTTGGCAGTCATGAGGGAGACAGCTTTGGGGTCTGGCAGCGTGCTGGGGATGCTGCTGCAGAGCTGCCACATGAAGCTGAAACAATGACAAGTCGTGCCAATGAGTGAGTAATGATCAAAAAGGCCAATAAGATGTGACCAAAAATACAAACTGATTTATGCTCACCCAAAGTAGGTGTGTTCAAATATGTTTTTATCCTGCAGAAACTGCATGTTGTCGTGCCAAATCCACTGAAAGAGATATAGAGTTGGACATTTAAATGGGGATTTAATAGGAGTAATGCACAGAGATCTGCTACGTTTAAAACAAAAAAGCACAGTCAGTACCTCAAGTAGATCAGGAGAGACATCAAAACTAAAGTCCTTCCCATTGTCGTCCTCCGGTTCCACTCTCTTGTAGAAGAGCATGTAGGCACTGTGTGTCTGCAAGTTTGAATATCATTTCATTGTTACCTTCTGGATCAAACACAGACGATAAAAACTACAAAAATGGACCAGAAATTCTCCTCACCTTCTCAAAGGAGAAGTCCATAAACTTGTCAGTGACAGAGTCGTAGGTTTTAGTCTAAAAGATAAATAAAGTAGGTGAAATTACAGATTACACATGGAATTAAGTGGTAGTATTTATCTTGCAACTCTCGCTCGTACCGTCATCTCTCCACCAAAGCACTCAGAGGCCAGCTGAGCTGAGTCAAAGGGTTTTACCTCTGCATCATTGAAAAGGTACCTGGAGGACAAGATAAACAAACCTTTGACATGGTGATGTCCTATGACAGTCACTCATTTTTGGGTTTAAAGACTGATTATTAAAACTTTAATATGCATCTTCTATCACCATTTATTGTTCTTGTAGGCATGGGGGTTGACAATGTCCCGGATGAAGCTGTAGTAATGGCCACCATCTGCTGTGCCCGTGTGCACAGTGACGCCAATGAGGTCATACTCATAGCTCTCTGTGACCTTTGCTTCACCCTCCTCTCGAAAACCTGAGGCACATGGAAGGCAACACTTCAAGAGTCGATTACAATCACCAATACACAATAAATGTCCGACTGGGTGAACAGAAACTAACCCTCTTTGCGCTCCCCTTTGCCCATGAGGAAATCCTCAGTGTACGGCGTCATGTCGAGGCGCAGAGGGAAGGAGAAGTGGGTGTTGACCTTCTCCTTCATCATGGTCACCATGTTAAAGGTGTATCTCATTGTGTTGAAGCTCAGGATGCGAGGCAGTTTCTTAAAGCAGGCCCTGCGTAAAGAGACATAATGAGACACTGTGTTGAGACAGGGGCATTATTTTTATTTATTTATTTTCGGAATTTTAAATCATTCAAACCTTTTCTCTGCGCGGACCTTCTTTCCACACTGTGAGCAGGTGTACATGTTGTCACCCTCCAGAGTGTCTTTGATGGTCACTTCATCCAGAGACTCCTGAGAAAAGATAACAAAGCACAAATACTTCAAAGAAGGAAAAGTCTACAGTGCATTTTGGTTTAGAGAACAAAAGACAAAAGTTTGTGTTTTATCTCTTAGTTGGCAAAAGATGCATGTGACATCAATCCTTGTTGAGAAATGGCCTTTTTCTAAACCCTCAAGATGAGTATTTTAACTCTCATCATTTTGGATCTGAATATGAAACTGACGAAAGCTGAACCGTACTGTATCGGTATATGGTAGCAACCCTGCTTTATTCTTCTTTTTATTCTAATGAGTATCATTCACATACAAGATTTCTGTATATAAAAAAACAAAAACAACAAAAAACAAACAAACGTATTTTTGAAAACTTAAGCGTTTATGCTGGCAAAGAAAAAAAGACATGGACTGCACTTTTCAGAACCATTGTGGTTTGTGCAGGACCGTTTATGCAACAGAGGTTGATCTCCACTGCTGAAGCTGTAAGAATCACAGGTGAGTTTCAAACTTGCGTAACATTTTCGCCCCACTCACATAGATGTTCTTCATGTCTGCCACCTGACATCTGACGGTGTAGAACTCCTCTGCAGTCTGACTGACATGGTCACAGTCCTGTGGGAGACACAGAACAGTGAGAAAAAGCAATGGCAGAAAATGTACCTCCCACTGAGTCTGTGGAACCCTTAATTCATCTACTGTAACCTTTGTAGTTTTAAAAATAACATTTTGTGTGAGGTATTAAAATAAACACGAAATTCAGTTGTGCTTTGTTGTTCTCAAAACAGTTACACTTTTGGGAGATTGGGCTTTGTTTTTCCTTCAATTTAATATTCCTCCTTTCAAAGTCAATTCCCGCACTCACCAGAGACACCACATTGTTGGTGATGACACCTCCAAACAGAGTCTTCACTGTGTTTTTCTGTGAACATAGATAATTAAGATACATTAGCTTATGAATCATTTTTTAACATGTACTAGATGCCTGAACTATTATTCATGCTCTTAAAATTATCTTTAATATTGCATAATATTTTTGTGGTCATCATTTGTATAATAACATCTTATTTGGATATGTATTTTTTATATACAAACAATCTACTTCTTAATATGTGCTATAGAGAGAGATTATTGTGATTTTCTGAATGGCAGAGATGAACACTAAAGGTTTTATGAAGATCATTAATAAGTGGCACCTGCTCTAATCTGGAAATTAGTGTTTGAATCCTTTAAAGCATTAAATATATAATTTGTGTATAATGATGTGTATGTAAAGATGCATGTTCACCAGCTCCTGAGACATCTCTTCTATCTTGGTGATGAGGTCGGTGAAGAACTCTGTCATGTCTTTCTGCTCGCCGGTGTTAAGAGGCTGTTTGTCCATTGTGTAGGTTTTACAAAATGGCCGGGGGTTGTATGCTTTTCTCTCACTCTCCTGAAAACACACAGATTAACACAGATAATCCATCACACCAAACCTTCTGATTTTACAGTCTGTGGTGCTCAGAAAACAAGTCCAATTGTCCTGATCTTCAGAAACTACAAGGGTGTTAAAAGTTACACTCTACTAGTAACTGTAGTTTTAAACAAATATGACTGAGACAGAAAGGAAGGACTAAAAGGATAGCAGAGGTAATAAAATCAAAACTCACCATGAGATATGTGAACATCTTCTGCAGCTCCAGCAGTGTTGTCTTGTGTTTAATATCTTCAGCGTACTGCACGCAAACACAGAGGGTGAGGACCTGTGTGCCATTTGGAATTTTAATGACATTATTGTAACATCATGTTTCAGATACTGACCTTGGCAGTGAAGACAGCCTGGCGGGCCTCAGGGATCATATAGAGCTGCTGAATGGTAGAGGCCAGGTAGCATGTTGCTCCCAGGTTGGTCAGACCCACGAAGCGGCACTCGGCCCGGACATCGTCATGGGGCCAGTAGTCCCACTTGTATGGAGCATGAGAGCCTAGAAGCAAAATATTAAAAGAAAGGAATTTACAACTCGCCTAAAACCTTTTCCGACATAATTACAGTTGGCCTTAAAACAAACTAAACTGCAGAACAGTCTGGTAATCTGGTTGTTAAAGCTATGATTAAAATTAGGCATGGTGTAAAAACATATCTAAAATTAGGTTCAAAATAATGATAGGATTCTGCACTTCTATAAAGCTTTGTAGACAGTTTCAGCTCACAGTACTCTTTAAAACACTTTCACAAAATAGTTGTAACAAAAGTGTCCCAGTCTCTTCAGCATTAGTCCCAATTGTGGGTCAATGACTTGTAGAAGAGGACTGGATTCACTGTGGCAAAGCTTAAATTGAGTCAGATCACTGTCCTAGAGGACTACTGACACAGAGTGTAGCTTGCATATACAGACAGAAACACAGCACCAAATAAACTGGATGGACATTAAAAAAAATCCTTTAAAGCTGAAGTAAAATAAACTACAGAAAGAGCGCTATCAAATAAAAGTAATCAAAAAGTGAAGCTCTTCACCCTGCATGTGCTGAGACATGACCCAATTATGGAGCAGCCGATAGTTTTCTACCGAGCCCTTCACTGTCTCCACCAACAAATCATAGGCGGCGGCCCTTGCAGCGTGGGACTTGCACTTGGGCTGAGCACGGTCAACCAGACTGGGGAGGAGGAAGAGGAGGTTGTAGACATCCCTCAGAAACTCCTGCCCCTCACGGGAGAACTTAAAAGGAGGCTTGTGTTTGAGGACGCTGGTGGCAAGACGAAGGAGCCCTGTCAGGCCATCGTCTTCGATTGTTCCATCTTGTTGGTCCAAGATCTCACGGCTGGAAGTGAAAGAGTTAGATTTAATGATTACATCAAAGCAGTATCAATTGTAGAAATTTGCCATTTGGTTTAATTGTAAAAGCCACTGCCATCAGTAATATTGTCAGCATGAACCTTGAGCAAAATGCAAACATCCTTTAAATCTTTGTATACTGAGCATAAAATTCAGTTTGTGACAATCAGACCTCCTAATGCAGTCGGCAAGATGTCGGGCAAGAGCATCCAGGTCTAGCAGGGTGGTCTGCATCGAGCCGGCCAGCGACAGAGAGGGAGAGACCTTCTGTGAGTTCAAAAAGATCAATACTAGCAGCAGTTCAATACAAAAATCAAAATGTTACTACAAACTCAAATCTACTAAATCAACAGGTTGGTATGATCATCAGCATTGTGGTTTGACGTTCCCACCTGGGTCGCATCTTTAACGTGGATGTTATCGATGAGTTTGCAGAGCAGCCAGAAGTATTCCTTACAGCCCGTCCTTAACAGAGGCTCCTCTTCATAGTCCTCGACCTGCAAATACAAATGCACAGTTTCTGCTTAAGAACATCCCAATGAAAAGTTGATTCATCAACTCTTAAAGTCTCATGATGTGATCTAATAGAGTGTGTCTCAGGTTCTCCTGCATTAAACCAATGTGAGAAACAAGTCAGATTCAAAGTAGCAAAGGTCAAACAGTCCAACATTGCCTCTGAGGAGCACTGACACATACCGCTTCCATGCAAGTACTTGCCTTTAAGAGGCTGAGCTACTTGAGCATGAGACCTACCCTTAGTGGTTTGAGGGCCTGGGCATCAGGCAGGAACTTGAGCAGTGTGGAGGCGGCGAGCAGCAGGAAGGATCTGTTGATGGACTCTCCTCCCTCCAAACCTGACAGAGACAACTTGTACAGGCCATTACATGCCTCGTGTCTCACTGCCGGCTACAAAGAAAAACAACACACCTCAACAAAATGATGATAAAGCTAAGCATACTGACATGCTGATTAAACGACTTAAGTCTGAACCACAATTGTAAAAATTCCCAGCTGATTCTTGCTTGTGCTCTACTGCCCTGCTGCTAATACGGCGAGGATCTGACAGAAGTATGAAACAAACTTGAAGCATTCAGGTATCACAATCAATAACTGAATTGCATAAATTATCAACAAAGAAATGTGAACTTGTCGCCCCCATCAGGCTGTAAGAGTTTTTACACAAACAATTGAATTGAGTGTTATAAAGATTTCTAAAACAAGTCTGGAACAAAATTCATGAACATTTTAACAGGTGTGACTGGGACCAGTTTAGATGTGAATGATTTTTAAAGTCCATCTGAATCAAGGAATTCTGGTGAGGATTCTTTAACACTCGTCAAGGATTAATATTTTTCACAACCATTGTCCTGGTAAAATGCTATTGAGATCTCAAGAAAGCACAAAAATGATCCATCTATACTGTCATACAACATCACAAGGAAGAACAAAACCATTAAGAAAACTTCTATCCTTTTTATGGAGTAAATTAATATCTCTTGACTTGTGATGGAGCTGTGGATGTTAGACTCACCTCAGGAATCAGAAGGGTGAGTTTCTTCAGCCAGTCGTGGAGGTGGTCGCTGTCAGCCAGACTGGACTTCACTGTTGAAGAGCAGTGAGCCCAGCTCACCAGCAGCCACATGGAATAGTGAGTCACTGTGGGTAAAACATTACTGTCACACTCCACCAGCTTACTTCTTTTAACACTTTTAGCATGATCACTGTCTGAAAATGTAAAATCCTTACCTTCATGTCGAGACCTGTGGTCAGACTGAGCCTTCAGAACTCTGCAAGCAAAAAAACCCAAAAAACATGTCAACTATGCTGTCCATTTAGAAGTAAAGAACACATTTTTGAGCTTTTGTATGGCAAACCTGTGTGCAAGGTTGTCATAAGTGTAGGCCACATTGATTAGTCGCTGGATCAGGTTGGTGCCTTGAACAAGGCTGAGGAACACCTGCGAACAGACAGAAGAGCCGATGATAAACATCCAAAAGTCAGAAACATCCTGTTGGCAGTTTCTGCTACAAAGCATTACAAGTCAGCTGGAATAGTTACTTCAGTCAGTCGAGGGATGTGCAGGCCTTTGCCATGATCTACAGTGGATTTGCGCGATTTGCCTGGCCATGCCCTTTTACGTTGGCTGTCAGAGAGGCCTGACCAGGAGAAGACATCGTGGTAGGCTAAATCCAGGTCTGCAGGGTCTACAGCAAACTGACAGATCAGCTTCAGCAGGCAGGCCAGACAGTCCAGCAGCCACTATAGATAAAAGGACATCGAACCAAACATGCTTAGTCTGTCCAATAATATGCTCACAAAATACTCTATCTACTGAAAATGTAGAAAATGACAGAGTGAGACTAAACTGTCTCACCACTGTCCAGGATTCTTGGTCCTTGGGTTCGAGGATGCCCGAATTAAAAATTTCCAAAAGCAGCTGCAAACCTCCAGATGAAACAAACTAAAGAAGAAGATGACAACTAAAGTCAATTAAAGCCAGGATTGAGAGGAATTTGATTTCCATCTTGCTTGAGTTAGTGTTGTGTTGTGCTGTGCTGTACCTTGCAGCTCCAGGTGTTTTTGCTGTTTTCTATCTGATCCTCACTGGAGTCGTCCGAGTCTGGATACAGGTCACTATAGCTGCCCTGGGAACGAACAAGCAAGAACTAAGTAAAATAGTAGTACTGTCACTAACACAATTTTACATTTTTTAAATGATGATGCCAAGTTGTACATGAAACACGCATTGCACTGTAAAAGTACCATTATTTATGGAATGCAGTTAATGCTGGCTTTAGTCCAAAGAGGGGGAAAGAAACTACCCAAACTTTTCTGGATTTATGTAAAAAAGTAATTGGCCCTTAAATCTTGTATAGCTTTTTTTCCCTTAAAAAATGAACTCATGATTTAAAAATTCAGTTTCATATTTTCTTGGGTTATCTTTTTTATCAATTTATCAATCTGAAAAATTTAAGTGTGACAAATATTTAAAGAAAGGGGCAAAAACTTTTTTCACTGTACTGTACAGAGCACCCAGCATATTGATTTTAGTGACTTTACATTTAAATATATTTGGCATTACAACTTGTACCTCAATTTAAGAAACAAAAGTGTCTACAGTCCCATGTCCCTATATTAACATCTACAGATTCCACACTTGGCAGTGGATCCTCTAGAAGGAATCTTTTCTGAAGACAAATGAAAGTAAAGGACAGAAAGGGACCATCAATCCTTTATCTGTCTTACTGTTGACTCTCTGTGGATGCGTCGGTTGGGCTTTCCCAGAGCCTCGATGATCTCTAGAGCGTACAGCAGCTTGTGAGGACTTTTAATTCTCAGCAGCTCCTTCCAACACAAACCCTCGCCATTCTTCAGACAAAACAAAAACACAAAATTAAAAGCAACTTTAGTTATACTATGTTTGCCCAATCAACAACCAAACTCTTGAAGAGCCCTTATTTAAACAGGATGACTAACCGTATCATCTGAGATGTTCTGGAAGGCCTGCAACATTTTGGGACAGGTGGGAAGCAGCATGAGCAGCTCCCAAACTCGACGAGACAAATTCTCTGCATGAAGGTGAAGCTCCTCGCATCGTGCGCTCTGGGTTTAACAACAAAACAAAACCAAACTTTAGTTAGCAGGAATGTTCTTGGTGACTGTCTTGATGCTCAATGCATTCTCAATCACCCAGCTAAGTAAATCCCAAAAGGTTGATTCTATTCATCTGGACGTAGCGTTCTCAGTTGGAGAAAGGTTTCGTCACTCATCGAAGTGACTGAGTGAACAATGGGCTGTCAGTTCAGTTCCTTGATCATTAATATGCAAATTGTCGTGACCATTGATCAACAAGCACTGATCAAAGACCATGAATATCATTCACAGGGAGTTGGGGAATGGCTGCAATGGCTGGTGATTAATTTACTTGCAGATTAAACAGGATTTAAGTAAAGTAGTATGCGAAAACTGAAAGAAAACTGAGTACAGCCCTCATGGACAAAGTTAGGAAAGGACATATTCAAGAGCCTTAAGAAATCGATGATTCTGATCTTCCAAAAGCAAACAGTGTTTTAACATTTCTAAAAAATTGTGGCACTTTGTCATTTTATAAACACATGTATGCACATCTGTACGGAATTTGGTCATGCTTTGTTCCAGTTAAATGCTTTTATATCATTTCACGTTTATATGTGAGTTTATGTAATTTTTCCTGAACACCTACATGCAACTGTTCATTTTTTCTGCCAAAGAACTGTCGAACCAGTCTTACTTTCAAATTTGTCTGTTTACAACTTCCTGTCACAGAAACACCCTGACAATGCTGTCTTCAGGCGATGGAGTAACCAAGGATGGCACCTTAACATCTTGGACAACATGGTGTTGTGCATTAATTAAATAGAAATAAACAGTTAAAGAGTCTAGCATATTCTAATACTAAGGCAAGAAATGTTGACCATTTTGCATACTTGAGGCATCTCTCTTACCCACAAATGTAGTTATACATGTAGATGAACATGACTGTGAACATCAAATAACATACATCAAAAGTACACCTTAAAACAGTTTTGATTTCTGTGTTTCAGTGACCTCACCTCTCAAACTGGGTTTCAGTTCATACCTGCTCTTTCGCATTATTACATGTGGCATGGCTCTAGACTAACTTTTTGCCACGGTTGCACTGGTGCGCCTAACTTTTTTTCTTAAGCACACCAGCACAAAAGTTAGGCGCACCCAAATTTTTCAGCTGCATCACTTAAAACCGCAGCTTTACATGTGCACTTTTTTGGGGGGAAAACTGCAGTCCACACAGACAGTATTCATCTGTAAATGATTAACTAACAATCTTGTGCTTGTGCTTAAAGTGCTTTGTCTACAATATTGCCAAAGAGTGCCAATGTTAAACTTAATCATCATCTCGGCCTCCTCTGACGACCTGTTTGCTGCTGCCTGCCGCTAAAAGGCAGTGGTGAGAGGGGACACTTGGGCGGTGTATTTATCACGACATATAATGTGTTTTCTGGAAACACTGTGCTTTTTAAGCGTTCAAAGATTGATGGCTCCATGTCAGAGCACTGGCTATGAATTTCAGACAGATCAGGACTTAACTAAACAAAAAAGCTATCAATAGTTCTTTTCATCTTTTCTTTTTACCCACAGCTACATCCACTTCTGTCGGGCCTAGGCTACTCACTAGGCTGAATTCCGATTCAAGGTCCCGATTCGATTCTGCCTCTGCCTCAGATAGTCAGAAATATTATAATTCTGATCATTTATCAGTACTGACACTTGTGAGACTTCATCAGAATTGTGAACGTTACAGCAGATGCCTTTGTGTCAAAGTAACTGAGAATAAAACAGAAAAACATGAAGGAGATTTTCCTGGCCTGGCTTTTTATAGCAGATAACCTTAAAAATATTCTGCAATTTTGCATAATTTTGGGATTTAAACAGTTTTTATTCATTATCAAGAAAAGCATAAAAACATAACAAAGCAGACAAACAAGAAAGAAAGAAAGAAAAGAAAAAACCCCAAAGAGAATATATTAAAGTCATTATATACCTGTACAAATACACATATGGGGTAAAAAAAAAAAAAAAGAAAGAAAGAAAGAAAAAGAAACATTTTCGCTCATTTACCCACAGATTTAGAAAGAGAAAAAGATAAACTCCAAGAGTGAATTGTTGTCCTTTACGCTTACTTCCTATTTAACTGAAAACATCTTAATCGCAACCACCCCCCCTCAACAGTTGGGACAAATCATTTGGCAAATAAGAAAGCAGGGGACCAAAAGGGGACCAAACATTGAGAAAAAGACCCTCATTTCCTCCTAAAATAGCAGCAGTTCTTTCGTGAGGAATAACTTTAAATAATTCTCTGTACCACAAAGTCAAAGAGGGAGGTTTATCCTTAACGCAATTAATGAGAATACATTTCCTAGCTACCAGCAATAGTTTGTCACATAATTTGTGCTGCGAGTGATTTAATGTTATTTCTTTTGAGGGCAGGCCAAGAAGAAAATACCTGGGGTCCCTTTGAAGCAGATTGTTAAAAATATTACTTAGTTCTTGAGATATGGAGCTCCAAAATCTTTTAATTTACATTCCCAAAAGTAATGAAAAAAGTGCCAGTTTCTTTTTGACATTTACTACAAAAATGGGAAAAATGAGGTGCAATCTTATGCAAGACATTAGGAGCTATGTAAAGGCGATGTATGATTTTGTATTGGGTTTCTCGCAAGTGGTTGCAAGTAAAAGTGGAACTACCCATGTTAATGGCTCCTTTCCACTCCTCTTCGGTATATTGATTATTAAGATTTCTCTCCCATTTATGAATAGCACTCAGTGTGTT